>NC_142654.1:28411363-28714393 GCF_055504915.1 Nelumbo nucifera
CAAATCATCACATCTAAAAGATAAAAATCTTTTACATATATTAATTTCATTATTTTAAAAAATAATACTACTATAATAAGTATTTAATAGAGCGATATCATATCAAATAGTAGCTAAAGAAGGTTATTACCTTCATATGATAAATATTCAATATAGAAAGTAAAATAGAAAAACAAGGATGGAATTTCTGCTTTATTTTAATGAGAGAATAGAAAAAAAAGAACCACTTTATACTTCTATTCTTTCCTCTTTCATTTTTTTCTTTCTTTCTTTTTCTCTCCTCAAAACCCTTTGATCTTTTAAATTTCAATAGTAAAACATTACAACAAAGTATAAATGATATATATAGCAAATAATAAAATGTATTACTACACATATTAATAATTTCTTCAAAAAGAAAATCACTACACATATTAATAAGCGCCTAGATACCTAGGTGACTAGGTGCCCCAATGTCGCTCAGAATCACGCCTTGAAAACTATAAGAGGCTATATTGTCCAGTCTTTGGAAGAAACACTAGGATGTGAGCATAGCTGTCAAGGTGACGCCTAGGTGACAAGGTGCCCTTTGAGGCTCGCCTCGCCTAATCGCCAAGCAGTTTTGTACTATGTATTGTAAAATACTTTTTTATTCTTTACTTTTTGACATTATAATTATAAAATAGGCACTATTAAACTAAAATATTCATTAATGTGTTTATATTACTAATTTGTTTTTATTATTTTCTTATTTGTTAGGACTTAATCAATACAAACATTGCTAAATGCTGTATTGAACCCTCAAAGACTTTAAAACCTGAACCAATAAGTAAGGAAGAACTTAAAATTTTGTCTAATCAACACATTTTCTATACTTTAACATGAACTCTATACTTTTCTTATGAAAATTATGAATAATTATTAAGGAAATATGGCTATGGTACCTAGGGAACTACCCTAGGATCTATGTTTTCTATATAAAAAAATCCATCGCCTAGGCAGCACCCCCCTAACGCCCAGCCTCGCCTTGGCGCCTTGAAAACTATGGATGTGAGGTGAAATCATGGCCCCTAGAATACCTTGGTATGCCTTTTGGGGCGAGGGAATCCGAAGTCTAAGACCTTCTGTAAACCAATTGTAGAAAGATTCACCAAAAAGCTTAGAGAAACTACATCTCCATGGAGGAAGAATTACTTTGATTAGGTCCACCTCAGCAAACTTGCTCACCTACTTCCTTTCCACCTTTAGGATCCTAGCTCAAATAGCTAGGCAGCTAGAAAAGTTAATAAGGAACTTCTTGTGAGAACCAGGAAAGGAAAAAAGACTATTTGGTAAAATAGGAACTAGTATATAAACCCAAGGAGCAAGGTGGACTAGGCATTGGAAATGTGTTGAA
The DNA here is from genome assembly GCF_055504915.1 of Nelumbo nucifera. Classification (NCBI taxonomy): domain Eukaryota; kingdom Viridiplantae; phylum Streptophyta; class Magnoliopsida; order Proteales; family Nelumbonaceae; genus Nelumbo; species Nelumbo nucifera. The sequence continues at coordinate 28,412,739 of NC_142654.1, forward strand.
GAGAAATACAGCTCTTCTAGGCAAATGGCTATGGAGGTTTCCTCATGAGGAAGCATTCATGGTGTAGCGGACAATGGTCGGGATGCAAAACTAGCTTCAAATGTAGCTTCTTCAAATCCCCTTAGAAAGCAGCCATTGAGGTATTGCTTATTTTTCTAAGGTGTTGTGAGCAAAGCCCGCTGAGATACCCCTGCATCCCAACCAGCTTCAAATGTAGCCACCACCTCATGCCTTAATCTCTCTTTCCAATGGCCACCTTCAAAACCACTTACCTAGAAGAGCTTCATTCTTCCCAGCTATCTATCATAGCCCTAGCCCCCCTTCTTTTTTAATCAACTCACCACTTCCCAACTTATCAAATGATCCTTTTTTCCTTCCCCTAGCTCCCATAAGAAGTCCCTCATCAATTTTTCAATTCTCTTAGCTTCCATGGTAGGTATCCTAAAGACCGACAGAAAGTAGATTGGCAAGTGTAGCTTTGATTAAAGTTACTCCCCCCCCCCCCGGAAAAAAAAAATTGAAATATAGTTCCTCCTCCAAGCCGCCAGTCTTTTTTCAAACATTTCCACCATGGGGTTCCAAAACCTACTTTCCTTTGGGTTGGCACCTAGGGGAAGTCCTAGATAGGTCAAATGCCACTCAGAATAGGTGCAATCTAAGCAAGCAGCAATAGTCTCCAATACCCCCCTCATCCAAGTTTAGTCCAACCACACAACTCTTCTCAAAGTTGATTTTCAAATTAGAGGCACTCTCAAAGAGGATTATCAAATTCTTCAAATTTCTCACTTTCACCAAGTCGCAATCCTCACAAAAGATGATAATATCGTCTGCAAACTGAAGGTGGGTTACCGGAATTCTATTTCTACCAATTCTCCAGCCTCTTATTAACCCAACCCTATTTGCTTTTGATAAGAGTCTACTAAAAGCATTTAAGCATCAACAACCAAGGTGAATAAGAAGGGGGATAGTGGGTCACCTTGTCTTAGACCCCTACATGTTGGGAAGAAGCCACTGGCTACCCCATTGACTGGAATAGAATAATGATAGGAAGAAAGGCATCCCTTAATCCATTTGCACCATCTGTCCCCAAAACCACACTTCCTGAGCACCTCTAACAAAATCCTCCAATCCACAAGATCATAGGCCTTTTCTTTCTTTTTTTTTATAAATGTAAGTCATACATCATAGGCCTTTTTGAGATCCAATTTACAAACGAAGCCTTGATTACCTGATATTCGCCTCTCCTCCACACATTCATTTGCTATTAAAATTTGATTAATTATTTGTCTCCCTTGAACAAAAGCACACCTTGGGCTTGGATGATGATTGATGGGAGCACCTTTTTGATCCTCAATGGCAACACCTTAACCAGAATCTTGTAAATTCTAGTCACCAAGTTGATAAGTCTTAAGTCTTTTGGATGAATGGTCTCTTTCTTCTTTGGAACCAGGGCTAGAAAAGTAGTATGAACTCCTCGACTTATTATCAAACTTTCCTCAAACTCTCTAAAGACCTCAAGCAAGTCTTCATTAATTATATTCCAACAATCTTGAAAGAAAGCCACATTAAAGCCACCTGGCCTTGGTGCATTAGATCTATCCGTAGAGAAGACAGCATGTCTAATTGTAAACTTGGTCCCTCTCTAATTGTGGCAACAAAAAACGTAATTTGAACAACCCCTTCTATAATATTTTATATCAATCATATTAAAGGAAAATAAGTGTGATAAACAAGAATTGTTTTTATTGACAATTGATTTAAAGCCAACCCAAAAAATAAAATTATTTTCCCATTTAGTGGTAGGTCAATAGTTTAACCTTTCAAGTCCAATGTATCAACCCTTGATCATAATTAAATAATAATAATTTTTAAAAAAGATTAAAAAACACCAACAAATTATGAATACAAGTAGTTTGTAGAAAACATTTGGGAACATCTCTAATATTTTATATAACTCATATAAAGAAAAACAAGTATGACAAACAAGAATTTTTTTATTGATGATGGAAATGAAAAGACAATTTAAAACCAATCCAAAAGGTAAATTGTTTTCCTATTTGATCATAAGTTAATAGTTCAACCTTTCAAGTTAGATATGTCAATCCTTGATGTCACAATTAATACTAAAATTTTATAAAAAAGGATAAAATTACAAAGTAAAATACAAAATTTAAAATCAATTGAAGAATAGAATTGTTTTCTTATTTGATGTTGGGTCAATAATTCAACCTTTTGGGTCAAATGGTTAAACCCTTGATGTCATAATTAAATAAGAAAATTAAAAAAAAAAGACAAGCCCACAAGGAAGTTACAAAAAAATAAGTGTACAAAATAAATCAACATTTGGACACATCTCTAATATCATATATTCATCGTATTAAGCAAAGAAATGTATGATAAATGAGAATTACTTTTATACACATAGAAATATAAAAAAAAAATGGAAACATATTACTACTACCATCATCTAAAATTGCCACGTGCATAACATTGCACATTTGCCAGTAGCTTAAAACATCCACAACCAAGGTGAACAAAAAGGATGACAGTGAATCTCCTTGTCTAAGGCCCCCTTTTGTAGGAAAGAAGTCTCTAGCTACCCCATTCACAAACATAGAGTAATGACAAGTTGATATACACCCCTTAAACCATTTACACCACCTCCTCACCAAAACCCCAGATTCTCATTGCTTCCAAAAGGAACTCCCAACCCACCGTGTTGTAAGCCTACCCTAGATCTAGGTTACAAATTAGGCATTTTCCCCTTTCCTTTTTCTAAAGTCCGCGCATTCATTTTTTTTATCAGCAAAGTCCGCACATTCATTAACGATAAGGATTTAATCAATGACTTGTCTTCCATGCACAAAGGCTCCTTGATCTATGAGATTAGAGAGGGGAGAACCGTCTTAATCCTCAAAGCCAAGACCTTAGCTATGATTTATACATGCTACCCACCAAGCTGATAGGTCTAAACTCTCTTGGGTGAGAAGCATCCACCTTTTTACAGATTAGGGCTAAGAAAGTGGCATTAGCACCCAACTTAATTTTGAGTATGGGTCTGCTGACCACAACACATTGCTGGCCATGCCCATCCAGCCACACACCAATGTTCCATATGTGCGGCTGGATGGGCATGGCCAACAATGTGTTGTGCTCAGCAGATCCGAACTCATTAATTTTACCCCTCTCAAAAAAATCCTAAAAGACCCCCATTTAATCATCACCTAGAACATCCCAAAATTCCTGAAAGAAAGCCATTGAGAAATCATCTAGACTTGGAGCTTTTGATCTTTCCATGAAACCATTACTAATTAGCAAAGATAAAGGTGCATACCTTTTTAATTGGCATTTAATATTAGAATTTGAGTATATATATATATATGGACTACATAATAGTTAATACTTTTCAACAAATCGGCATGTCCTTGTTTTTTCATCTTGTCAAGTCAAACTTCTAGACACATGTCAAATTCTGATTCATGTGCCTATGTCTACTATCCATGCAACACCAGTTCAAAGATAAATTCATATAAAGGCATTTTCATCCAAAGCTATGGTTCACATTTTAGCCAGACTTGATTTAGGGAGAGCAAATGAAGGTATAATGGCTTTTTTAATTGAACTAGTGAACCCAAGGAAAAGTGTGGTTTTCGCTAGCATGGGATCCACTTCGCCACATGGTGCAAACTTTGTTACAAAGTACATCCATTCTAACAATGTACATTAAGAAGACAAAATACGACGAATCAAGGTCAAACTGTTTGTGCATTTCAGTTTTAAATGGTTAACCATAAAATATGCTTTCAGAAGCTTGAGAGACCACTCGATAAGGATGAAGTGGCTGAACAGAATGATTTATTACTTTGTCCTTTAATGACTAGAAGACAAAGCAAGTCATTCAGTTCAGCCACTTGATCTACTTATCAAACAGCCTGAGTTTTCCCAAGTTTTACTCAACTCAAATGATTCAGGTAAGCTAGAAATGCCTAAACCATTTTGTAAAATTGCCACATAATATGAATACAAAGACTGGCAATAGCTTACATTTGTTCTATACCCAACAACCAATTCTTTTTTAATTACAAGTCCAAAATTGGATAATTATTATGTGTTTCACAATAACTAAAATTAACTAGTTTGAGCGATAAAGTCAATTTGCTCAAGCAAATTTTAGAAGCAAATGAGTTGACTCAAGGAACCGAGTTAAAACTGCTTAGCTCCACCCGCAACCATGGAAGTCATCAAAAAGTAACTTTTGACAAGTTCCAGAAAAATTTAACCACAAATATCATAGGCAAACCTATAGTGGGCATTAGACAATAATAAAACTGAAAGAATTCATACCTAGTTTTGTGAAGAATATCACGCCAACAAGAATCCAATTTGAAGATGAGGAATCCAATGATGATCAATTAAGATTTGTTCTCCTGTGTCAACTTTTCCTAGTGGCAAATAACATAGTTTAGCATTTCTAATATCCTAAAGATGTTTTCAATCTATAAATGTCAAGTGGAGTTCGGCCAACAAATACTTAAACACATAAAAAGGTAAACATCAAGACATTGAGTTGCTTTACTCAAAAGCAATGGATTCTCAACTCCCATGTCTCCAAATAATCATTTTGAGAAACATGTTTAAAGATCTCCAAATATAGAATCCATGCACTGCAACACCAAGTCTATGCTCATTTTAAATGTATACTCGATATGGACAAGATAGTCCTCCAAAGAGGAATCCTTCTAACGTTTTTTCTCAGGTAAGTATCACTGAATCAATGAAGAAGGCTGTATGTGTCCTACTACTTCCTAAATGTTAGCTTGTTGGTATAAAGATCACTGCAAATTATTCAATTCAGAATCACGATTGTAATGTTTATTCACAATATCAAGCCAGAGAATTTCATTGAGTCAACATGATCTGGCCAGTTATGCACGTACTCGACCAAATCAATGATAGACTTATTACTTCAGAAGAGTTCTCACTTCTCACTTATTGAACCAATACAGAATTAGATATTAGAAGGCTGATCTCCAAATGGTGAACTCATAGTTTGCAAACTCACCAAATTCACTATAAGAGCATCTAAGTCAAGCTCAGCATCATATCCAAACCCAAATACCCAAATCCAAATATCAACAACCAAGTAAACAACAGAACCACCTTGATAATGCATTATACCATGCAAGTTATAAGATAAACTAAATCAAATCCAAATTTGAAAAGCTAAGTGTCACATCAAATTTTAATTACCACAAAAGATACTATGTTGTTAAGTTTTTGTTGAGTATCTCAGCCAGCAAGTATCTTCACCCCATTCATAACTAATAAAAATGAGTTAGGATTGGGGACTATCTCATAAGAAATCCAATAATATGTATATTATAAATTATAAATAAATTAAAAAAAAAAGGAGAAGGCCAAATTTGGATTAATCATGGTCAGTGCATGAAAAGAGACTTGACTATTTAGGCCCCATTAGTTAAGAAATAGAAAAAGAAAGCCATTTTCCCCTCTTCCTTCACCAAAACTTCCTGGAAATCACATTGCGTACAAAGATAAATATAATTTGTTAGAAAAAAAAATGATGCAATAATGACTGAAGACACTTTCCAAAAAAAATAATGAATGAAGACAAACACATGCAACCAAGCATAGACAATTTGTGCTCAAGGCACTTCCCCCTTTTGATTGGTTGTTCAAGGCACTTCTTTATACAAATTAGGAACATTATAAATTTCATTTTAGTTTTGCAAAGATTACTAAACCTAGTTCTGTGTCAAAGACCCAAATGTTGATGGTGTGTTGATCATAACAAATAACAAATCTAGTTCTGTGGAGAGTGCCATTACTTTTAGAAAACAAAGTACAACTTGATTTCTTTGTACATCACATGTACTTCTGGTAAAAAAAAAAAAAAACATGTAATATAGTTCCCCTTCCCATATGATCTAAATTAATCAAAATTTGGGAAGCCCAACATCTAGAAAGTTGATGCTTCTACCTATTGAGTTATGAGTTTGCAAACTATAAGCAGAATTGCTAGGAGAATCACTTCCTTCTAAATCTCTCCAACAAGTGAGAAGGGGGGAAAGGAACACAGACAAGTAGAAGTATAAATGAAACCCAAGTATTTCACACAAAACATCACATAGGTTGCTACCTTCCCGAGAATCTCATACAACCCACTGTTTGAAAGAAGTCGAGTTGTGTTTTCAAAGTATATAAGCATATTTGAAAGCACGTCCCGATACCCAATGATGTGTTTTGAAACATTGATTCCCTTGAACAGTGTTAGATTCTCACATGTCCCTTAACCTATTTGATGTTTGGACACTATACCCTCCCTCTTATTAATGAATAAGCGGTATGATATAGTGAAAAGAAATACTTATCCTCCGCAACTTGTACCATCCATATGATAAAACCAAGCATTAAGGGAAAGCTATCCAATTAACAAAAGAGAACTGCCCCTTATTGCTCTTAGGTTTGCAAGATATGATTCCATGGAATTCCTTCAAGAGAGGAAAAGAAAATAACCAACCAGTATTTCTCCACCAAACACCCTCAGCACGTCCATCTCCATCCAGAAGATTTGGCCGGTATGAAGTTACAAGATGATTTACTGCTCCAGAAGAACAGTCAATACATAAGATCCTTGACATAAGCTCACCTAAAGTCCAAAAAGAGAATAAACACCTTCTTCAATAATAAAGACCCTTTACAGAATGATCTCTAAAATAGATCCCACATGAAAGAAGAGTAGAAGACAATGTGATTTACACTCGAAATGCCCACAGGTTAGACCCTGTGTGGAATGAAGCAAAATGGTATATATTTGATCTTTTAGATATACATAAAAAGTGTAGCGCACCTTAACTGTCATGCACAACATATCTTAAAGTAGATGAAGCCCCATAGTCCAGGAGCATGGAAAACACGGAAGTGGCTCCACATGGAAAAAAGAATTAGCTGCAACTAAATCAAAATGATAAAATTAAACCCAACAACGTTGAGTAAACAAAAATGTTCCCACACGGAGCTAGGCAAAAAAAGGATATCACTTCATTCAGAACAACACATCAAAAATGGATGGGATGCTAAGATTCTAAGAGCTCTATAATACCCATCATATGATGCATAAATATTCATATGCATCAAATAGCATGTCACTGGTAGCAAATGTCACATTCCTCCAGTAAACAAGATTAGAGGACCCAATTTGCACTTCATTTTAAGCAATTACTATTGGGTACTGTGACCATGCTCACACTGCTAATGTACATCTGGATCTGGAGAATAATTGGACAGTGCTCAGTGTCTAACACAAATCAATCCTAGCAGTCCAATTACACTCCCCAAATAAAACAAAGCAGGGTAATATCAATTTGGAGGAGTACAAAATATCTGGCCAATGACACAAGGCTTGTTTAATCTCCAACAGCTGCAGAAATCTTATGATTGGACACAGTGTATCTCCTCCAGGGAAACAAACAACTTCAGGTCATAGCAACATATGGCATCCACCAATGGATGTAGAGAACCCAAGACAGAAACTAACCAAGTGGGGTTCACATGAGTGGATGACTTGGGCCATATACTGAATCCCAAGAAGGGAATTTAACAGCCTGAATGTGAGTACACAAAAACGAATACTCAGAATTATCATTATCAGAAGGATGGATTTACTCTAACTTAATATTAGGGTTTAATCAGAAATGCAATTGAAAGACCAATCAAAATCCATACCAACTCACACAGAAAAACACAACCAACCCAACAACAGATACGGCAGAATGCTTCTTTTGGCAAAGCCAAGCACAAGGGCTTTGTTCTTCACGACCATAGGCATCAAGTTTTCAACCCCTTACCTATTAAAGGAAAAAAAAAGAGAAGGAAAAATGGAGGAAAGCATCTCATAGATGCCCTTGATTGGAACTTCATTAGAGTATTAGCACAACACGCTTCACTCTTATGAGGACAACAGAAGTACCAGAGTCTATAAAATTTCCAACTATACAGTTCCTGATTCATATGGGAAATAAACTCTGGCTAATACGCTGTGGATAAATGCCATGCATAGTATAATAGGCTATATAGGAAGAATCATGAATCAGGGCCAATAGGATTAATTGTCTAGGTACCCATAACAAGCCAGGTGTCCCATATCCAACATAATCAGGACCCACCACTAGATAGATCCCATCTAAGTGATTGCCAATTTCCATAAGCAGCAATGTTTGATGACTTTTAACTATTAACATTTTCCAGCAGCTAAGGCAGTTGCTCAAGTGAGTACACGGTTAAAATCATGAATTCAAGCTCATTTTGGCCCAGTCAATACTTAGATGGGATCCATTTAGTGGTAGGACACGTTCCTCTGAATGAGGACACATGCATCAAATGTATTATGTAGCCTCAGATACAGGATAATGTCAAACATAAATATACACAACTGACGCTGTTGCATGCAACAAAGTGCATCAAGTATTGACCTTGTGCACTCAAATCAATTTATCAGAGTAATGACCCACATAACATGATATACTGTTAGCTTCATATCAAAGCCATGGGGACAAGATAATGGCAAATTAGACAATAAGAGACAAAATTCCAACCAGGAAAATCTTAAAACATAACTCCTCAGGTATGTAAATATATCTGGATTTTCAACCAAAGATATCTGCTTGATATATTCAGGAACATATGGATCCCCAAGTGAATAACTTAAACAAAGAGACAACAAATTCATGGATATTTTCCATTCTACCTAACTTAAAAAGCTGAACAGACATCAGCACAAAACATGCCAGCAGTCAGATAAACTAAATTCTAGACTACAAGCATGTTCTCCATTTTTCATTTTCTTTCCTCTTGGACATCTCTTGATAAAATCCAACAACTTCTCACTCTCACACTCTCACAGATGCTTCACCAAAGCACCTACAGCGGCCATGGTAACAGAAAAAGGACATGTCAAATAACATTTATATGTGTTTGAACATAGATGATATACAGGCCAGATAACAGAACAAAATGGTAACAGTAAGACTCCCACTTCAGTTGGATTGGTTCAAAAGGCTGGCTTACACATGCCATGGCATTTCAACTATTTGAACAATCAAAAAGTGCAACCCTAGTAAAACACAAGCTCAAACATGTTGAGAGCAGGATCCAGTTCAGCCATTACCAAATGTTGATCCCAACTATCCAATTCCAGAGTTTTGGCCTCAGGAAGTTGAACTAGATAAGGAACTAAGATTTGGCATTTTCTTGCACATGATGGCTACTTTCAGACTTGAACCTACATTCTGACATTTGTCAGCCTAAGTTCTTGCCATTACACCAAGCAATGGCCCTGATTGCAGTATCCATGGTTTAAAATATCCATCCAGGGTTCGACTATGATATGGGAAAACAACTGAACAATAATCTGAAATCACAGACGTGGTAGCAAATAAGGTGTTATGTATCAAAATTCATGGGTGGGTTTTGATTGGCCAAAACTCTTTCCATATCATATCTTTTCTGCATCATAGATTTTCCCATCCATAAATTTCCTAATATTTCTACATCGTATTTCCATTCCATGGGTACCAACACAAATGGATGCATACCTCGAAAGGCCAAATGATAAAATCAACAATGAACAATGATAAAGAAGATACCCTAAACAAACCCCATTTATCATTTATTTCCTTTAATCATAATTTCATACCGGTACAGCCTTCCCCTTCAGAAGTACAATGAGCAGATTTTACAATTGAAGAGAAGCCCTCTGCCCCTATCAATTTCCAACCCGACATGAACAGAACAAATTTTCCCAAAGAAACATTATACAAATAACAAATTAGAAGGAACATATTAGTCTATAATTCTCCTAAACTAAGCCACTGCATATGCTTGAGATCCAATTTAATAGAACTTAACTTATCGATAAGAATGAAGAATAAAAATAATGGAAACCCTAATTGTAGGAGGACGTGAATATCAATTACAGTAATACAATTAACAGAACATCCATACCGGTGGGCGCATCGGAAAAGGTCCATGTGGTCCATAAGGCATAGACCCGGGCGGCGGCATGTGTCCATAGCCTCCATTCTTCGTGTGCCACTGCCGTTCTTGCAACCCTGCCATAGCTCTCTCCGCAGCATCCATCGTTCCTGCAAAGTGCGTCAATTGCGACAATGCAGCGACCGCCGCCGCGGCCGCAGGGTTCAGCCCGGGTGGAACTGGATAGGACGAATTTGCAGCCTGCTGCTGCTCCCCAACGCCTTGCGGATAATAAGCATTCTGTTGCTGCTGAACATGCGCTTGCACTTGCCCTTGCGATTGCCCGTGAACTTGTCCTTGTTGCTGCCCTTGAGCCGCTGCCGCGGCAGCAGCGGCAGCCAATAGTTGGGAAGCTTCAGCTGGGATCGAAATGCCGGGAGGTTGGATCGGTGTGGAGTCCGCCTGCGCCGCTGACGGTTGTGGTTGTTGTTGTTGTTGCGGTTGCTGATAGGCGTTAGCGTAATCCGGATGATAGTAAGCATAGTGTTGCTGTTGCTGATAATGGTGGTAAGGGTAGTAGGCCTGGGTTGATTGATCGTAAGCTTGGGTTTGAGACGGATCGTAGTAGTCCTGCTGTTGTTGTTGAATTTGCTGCTGCTGCTGCTGTTGCTGTTGTTCTTGTTGCTGTTGAAGCTGGTGCTGTTGAAGCTGTTGATGGAATTGTTGGAGCTGTTGCTGTTGAGCTTCTGTGAGAGCGGAAAGATCCATGGTTCCTATCTTCTCCTCCCCCGGGAAAGAGCGCGTAGGGTTTTCTTTTTTGGTTCCTTCCCTCTCTTCAGGAAAAAAGGGAACGGGCGTTAATCCTAGGGGATTGGGGGGACCAGACAATAACACCCAAGTGAGCGATCTGATTACGCCGTGCGCCATTTCTACCGTTACGTGTCCTGGGCCCCGTGGGACTGGCCCCTGGCCTCGGGCTAGGGCAGCAACTTGGGTCGGGCCAATCCCAACCCCGTCTGCATTGAAATGTGAAGTCGGGTTTATTTCCATTAGAAGCTTTGGGTTGTAGTTAGGGAAATTGTCTAAAATTCATCATAAATTTTCAACATTTTTCTTAAATTCATCACAATTTTTCAAATTGTCTAAAACTCATCTTAGTAAGTTTTTATTTTCTAAAAATCACATTCCATTAGTACACCATTAACGTTTCTTATTAGAGGTGTCCATGTCAGTATAAATAACAATTTTTATGACTAAATTATCCTTAAATGGCGAGTTAGAGGAAAAATGGTATTTTCAATTTTTTTTGCATTTTTAGTGTTTTGTTATAATTTCCTATTTTTTTTTTACATTTTCTATTTTCTATAATCTATAAATTTTCCTGTATTTTTTGTTATTTATCTGTAATTTCTATATCTTTCTATTATTTTCGGTGTTTTCTACAATTTTTATTTTCTAATTTTGTTTTTTAATTTCTATAATTTGAAAATAATTTTTTATTTTGTTTGCAATTTCTATAATATTTTATATTTTTGTAATTTCTATGTTTTTATGTATTTTATATTTGAAAATATTTTTTGAAATTTTTTCCTTTTCTCATGTCTAAATTTTAAAATGGTAATATATTAACACTCGTTAATTTATTTTGTATATATTTTATATTTTCCTGTGAAGGTTAAAATGGTAATATATTAACACTTGTTAGTTTGTTTAGCCTCAAGTTAGTGATATGGTGAGTTTTAGACATTTTGAAAGTTGTAGTGAATTTAAGAGAAATGTTGAATACTCATGGTGAGTTTTAGACAATTTCCCTTTAATTAATTCTTTAATCAACCGAACCAAACCCAACCTAATGGGCTTCTAGAAAATAAGAAAAAAAAAAGGTAAATTACCAATTTCTCTCATGAAGTTCCTAGTTGTCACTAAAACCTCCCCTAAAGCTTGATAATTGCAATCACATCCCCTCAACTTTTTTACATGGTTTGCAAATAGGCTCCCTCTAATATAATCTTTTAAATAGAGGTATGAAAATGTTTAAAATACCCATGTAGTTACTTTTGACAACAAATATTTACTTTACAGTTTTTATCTTCATATGAACCACTTCTCCAAACCCTTCCAATCTTTTTTTTTAATTGATTTATTTTTTCAAATCATCCCTACGTATCAATCACTCAAACGTAAAGCTTCAACTTTAAATTCATTTTCTTGTTTTTTTTTCCATATAAACCAGCCCCAATAGTAATTGCATGGGTATTTTCAACATTTTTTCATGACTCTTGCTAGAGAATTTTAATAGAAAAAAAAAATAGCGCGCTTATACTCTAATGGGTGCTCAATGTTCAATAGATCAAACCATGGGACTTAAAAAATTGATGTAGTATCACCGTTAGAAACCTAGAAACCAAAACCAAAATGGAATCGATCGGTTATATGGATTTGGTTTCTGACTGATTTGGCACTTCAGTTTTTCAATTTTTTTATTTTTCATATATGTTATAAATAAATATACAAATATATAATATAACTACTAGAAATGTATGTAATATATTGTATTATAAACAATATGTAATATATTATACATTATAAATATATTATATATATAACGAGATTATAAAATACAACTAGACTCTCTAAGATCTAATTTAGTAAAACAGTTAAATTAATTTGAAAAAAAAATACAATTAAATTGAAAATACCATACTAAAATTTAAAAAACAAATTATAGTGAAATTGGAAAACATTACAAATAACTTAGAAGTTACAATTAAAATTAAAAATCTCAAATTTTACAATAGTCTCATAAAATTGCTTAAATTCGTAGTTCTACTTTCTTCTTCATCTTGTGATACATTGGACGATGTATTATGTCCTCCTTTATCTTTTAACCTATCTTCCGCATCCAACCAATCTTTTAAACAAATACACATCTTAAATGTTTCATGTGTCATTTAATTTTTCTTTTCACCCATCCCATTTTTTCTTACACTAAAACAATATTTCGATGTTATTGTAGGAACTAGGGGTTAGTATATCATGTGTTTTAGCAACACACAATATACTTATTTTCACGTGCTTTCCATTAGGCAAAAAATATCAAAATTATCTATTTCCTTTAAAAAATATAATTTGCAAACAAATATTAAGCTCGTTGAAAGATGAACTAAGGTGAAGAAAAAGTTTCTTTGTTTATTAAAAACCACATCTTACATTTACTTGATGTGGTACTTCCTATATATATCAAATGATATTTTTTGTAGTTTAACCTTTTTTATTTACATATATTAATATCTATTTGTATGTTTTCATTACATGAATTAAATATCATTTCTACACATCTTAATTTAACCATACGATCTAATATTACATCTAAGGAATATACAAGAGAAATATGTTCCTAATATTTTTTTAATTCAACTTTCATTTTTTCAACAATAATTTCAAAATACAATTTATTTCAATATTTTGTAAAAAAAAGAACTCGTTTAATAAATATAATATATTAATTAAAATAGATGAAGTTGGGTAATAAATGCCATAAAAATGCTTATACAGTTGTTAAATATTTGTATAGAAAATGAAGGGGATTTGGGTAATTTTGGATGAATGGGTATTTTGGGAATTTGGGCGAAGCATATTTTAGAAATTTAGAAGAAGGAGCAATTTGGGCTTCAAGGGTATCAAGTGAGATCAATCAGTGAATTTTTGTAGATTTGGGTTCTTTTGATTCTTTGGGTTTTGGTAGAGTTGTAACAGTTTGATCGGTTCAAGGGTGAGTTAGGGGTTCACACAAAAAACCGAGCAAAAATCGAGTGCTGACACTCCTCATTCAAATTCCATTAACATTCAGTGAATCATATTATTGACTATAATACCTTTATTTTTGTACTTGGTTTCTCTCTAATTGTGGGGGCACAAAATATAATTTAATGTATTAACTCCAGTATTTCATTGAATCGTATATTAAAAAAAACAGGTGTCACGAAGAGTAATCAATCTTATAGATGATAGAAATAAAATGCAAATTTAAAACCAACCAAAAAATGAAAATTAAACCTTTTAGGTCAAATGTGTAAACCTTTGATGTTATAATTATATAATAATAAAAATTATAAAGATGAAAACACACAAAGTTATTAAAAAATATATAAAAAATGCATAAAACATCTGGGCAAATATATTTGCTATCATCATCATAAAAAATTATCACATGGAGAGCATGTGCACACTTAATAGTAATATATAAATGCCACAAATATTTTTGTTGAGAAGTTGCAACATTCTCATAGTATTTTGGACTACCATTGGTTAATGGCAATTACGTATGTCATGGCCTTTTGTTGAGTATTCACAAGAAAATTCTTTGGCACAATATTTTAGTTCTAATTTCATTTATATGTGAAAGGACAAAGATATAGATGTGAAATGATTTGTACTGAAGAGGATTGTGTCATTGCATTTAGCCACGCTCATAGCTAATTATAGGAGTTTGGGGCAAAGGTACAAATGTGGTATAATTTGATTGGTTTTCTAATGTAATTTGACTTTTTTTTTTCTTTCATATTTATTTAAACCACTGCTGATAAAGGTCTAGGAAGTAATGGTTATTTTCAAATGCAAGATCATAGCATGCAACAAAGAACACAAACATTCAAACTCCTAACTTCAGTTCCAGTGGATACGAAGTCTTCTCTAATCACGACTTGAGGATTCTTGGTTGCTTGTAAAACTGTTTTTACCTCAAGAGCATTTCCCAATTTCCTAGTAACAACCTATTCATTTACTCTCTTGCCTCGCCAATAAAGGTTGCCTTAGTCTGAGGTAGAGACATTACATTCTCAAAAGGGATTTGGAAAAATAATAGATGGAGTGACTTATGAGTTCTAATTGAGTTGAGTATGGTAATGGTGAAAATGATACGAAGAGTTTCCACTTTGGGACTTCTACTAACCGTTTAAAAAATCAGGCCAGACCGAATGGTCAAACCGTTTGACCCATGAATCAATCGTGTGTCTATGTTTATTTATAGACTATACCATTTTTTTTAATGTTGAAATGATAAAAAAACCATTGGTCCATATGATTGAACCTCAAAACTATTTGACACGGGTACCGGTTTAACAAAACATATATATATATATATATATATATATAACTTTAATATAACATAGAAGGAAAAGGAGATTGAGATATGGGGGAAGAACTGGTACACAACCTCAAATATGGAATCATAGAGAGGGGTGAGAGATATGAGATAAGAAAAAGAAGTTGTCATCGTCGTCACTATCACAGGTGAAAGTCTTATTCTTTTTTATTTATTTCATTTGTTCATTCACTTATTTCTTTCATTATTTTTTTTCCATCATCAAGACCTTTTTCTTTCCTTCATATCTTTATTATTTTCTCGGGCAATGACCACTTTAACTCTAGCTCTTTCATTTCTCATAAAATAATAGAGAAAAAACCCTAACATATCAATTTATACTATAAAGGTCAAATCACTGAACAATTGAACTGCTAACCTAGAAACCAGTGATCAAAGCAATTCCATTTATGTATTGGTTTTTAAAAGATTACTTCTACTTCAAGAGTCAAAATAATTAATGGCATTATATTACATTGAAAGATAAAAGGTGACGATATAGGCTACGATATTCCAAACAACGAAGTTATGAATAACATGGCATTTCTTCCATACAATCACTTTCTTGTTCTTGTAGTCTCCATTGTTTATTTGTAGCTATGTGAGCTTTTCTTATTTATATGAACATATAAGATAGACACTATAGTTGTTGTCAAATTGCTATCACGGTACAACTCAATATTACAATAGAAAAATAGACAAATTATAAATGGTTAAAATAAATAAGAAAAAAGGATAGTTTAGTAATTAAAAAAAAAGGCTAAACTAATGCAAGGGGATATTTATCGCACGTGAAAGTTCAATTGGTCTACTCCCCCCCCCTTCATTGAAACCACCAAAGGCTAAACAAAGTTCAAAGTATTAGAAACGTCAAATGTATCGAAAAGGCAATTTTAAGAAACGTATCAAGATACGCTTTGGATACGCATGCGTATTAGAGAAAGATTAAGACACACATAGATATGCTTGGAAACACTATAAATGCTTTAATAAATCACAAAAATACATCAACAACACTAAATATAAGACCTCAATGAGGTGTATATACATTAAATTAATACATTTTAATGGTTTTATGAAGAAATATATTATAGCTAATTGTAGAATATAAGACCCCAACTCTCCTATCCAACCATAAAACATGCAATGGCACAACTTCTATGTGAAAATATAATTAATAATTATTATTTATTATTCATTTCCAAAAATTATAAAAAATAAATAAATACTGTAGAATATATTCAAAAAATAGTTATTAAAGAAGAAATTTCAATTGTGGATATGATAGATCATCCATAGAATTATAATATATTCAATCATTGTGATCAAATGACAAAATATAATTAATTATTTATTTATTTTCAATTATAAAAAAATTAATTATTAAAGAATAAATTTCAATTGGTCTATGGATATGATAGATCATCCATAAAATTATAATATATTCAATTGTTATGATCAAATGATAAAATATACTTAATTACTATTTATTTTTTTAATTCTAAAAAAAAAGAATAAAGACTAAATTTCAATTGCTCTATTGATATGATAAATAAATCCATCGATCTAAAACATATTTAATCTTTATAGAGAGATAAAAAACTTATATTTTCAAATTTTTGTTAATTTATATTTTCCCCAAATATTTTCATGAAATTTCCATAAATCCATTGATAGTGAAAAAAAATGGTGATTTTGAATGTAAGAAATGTAGATCAACATAAATTCAAACATTCAATAAATAAAAAAGCAATCACAATATATTATAAAAGATTGAAAAAATTTACCTATTTTTGCCATATTTTTCAAAATTTGAAAAATCTTAAAAAAAAATAATGATTCACACTTGTTTATTGCAAATCTAGCACTCTTGGAAGAGTCATTTGGGGGTGAAAGAATGCTTATTTCAGGGAAAGAAGCTTGCTCCCCCCCCCTTTTTTTAAGTTTTTTGTCATATCTTTTTCGTTGATACGCCCTGATACACCCCCCGATATGGGTCCAATACGTATGAAAAAAGATGAAACATCCCATTTCCATGCGTATCCTATATCGGTTTTTAATTTTAAACCTTGAGGCTAAAAAGAATTCAGCACTAGAGATTACATCTCATAGGTCACCGTTGATTGCCAGAAAAAAGGCTTTTGAGGCGAGGCTAAGAAAAAGGCATGGTCTCAATAACCATAGACTCCACCAACAAGGCCTAGGCCTTTGGCCTTCAAATTTTCAAGGCATTGCCTTAATTAAAACATAAATTTAAGACAATAAAATGATGCATTTTTTTTCGTATTTATTAATGTATTGAATAGATCAATGCATATGGTTGTTTAAGAAAAAAATAATTTGCTTTATTGTTTATAGGGTAAATTTCTTAAACTACCCTTGTGGTTTAGCTAATTGACTAACTCTACCCTTGCTGTTTCAAATTTGACTATGTACCCTTAATGTTTCTAACAATTGACTAGCTCTACCCCTACCACTAGCCTCTGTTAAAATTTGTATACACGTGACACTATGTGACTTTTAAAAATTTTAAAACCCAATATTACCCTCATCCCTTTCCTTTGGACCGACAACCCCTACAATCCAAAGAGCTTCTATGAGATCTTGCCAGAAAATGCTAGTGAAGTTGCAGGTTCTGGTGAGATTTCTGGCAAGTTTGAATAGCGAAATCGAAAATACAAGAGACTTCATTGGTTGAAGGAATCAACAATAATAACACCAACAAGAAGAAGAAATCTAAGGAATATAGTAAAGAAGAGCCCAAGGTGGTAGCCATGGCTACTGTCGTGGTGGTTCCAATGCCGTTCGTCGTTGGTCGGAGTTGATCTCCCTATTTTCTTCTTCCTCCGTTCCCCCTCCCCCCCAAAGAGAACGGAGAAAGCGGTACTGGTGGGGCGAAGAAGAAAGAGATGATGAAGAACACACTGATATGGGAGTAGTAACACCACCGCCAACGCCTCTCTTGTGTTAACTTGAAGAATCACCTCCCAATTCTATGTTTCAAAGCTTCCATCAGGGGATCTTTGGTTTTTCAAATGGTTTCGATAGATCGACGATGGCACAACAAGCGCAACATATCGCCTAGCAAAGCTGGAGGGATAAATTAAGGGTGCAAGGGTTCGAACCACTGCCGCCTTTAATGGGCATAAAAGCGGAAGAGTCCGATGGGATATCGAGCTATGAGACGGGCGGGATGTTGTCTGAGATGTTCAATTTCTAGCCGGGTGCCCCCATGGATGCGGAACTCCTAGAAAATCAGATCGCGTCCAATCACCGACCTTCGGCGGAAGTCCATGGTTCCAGTGTCGTTCGTCGTCGGCTGGAGTTGATATCCCTATTTTCTTCTTCCTCTATCCCCCTCCCAGATCTGTAGATATGGGACTTGTGACTTTAAAAAATGATAAGATTTCTCCTACTTTCTTCTTCCTCCGTCACACCCATCTGTAGATCTGGGACATTTCAGAGAGAGATATGAGATACAGAGGAAGAAACGACTTTGAACGAAGAAAACTCACTGACCTCCGACGAAAGTTCGTGATGGTTCCAGCGTCATTCGTCGTTGGTTGGAATAAGCTTTCGTCAGACCTCTGCGTTAGTGACTGTTGTCGGTGACGATGGCGATGGCAACCTAACTGGGAGGGATTGAGTTAAGATAAAAACATGGATAATAATGTAATTTCACATAGGGTTATAACGGGCATTTTTACCTTTTCTGTCCATATTTAACAGTTAGGGGTACACTTAGTCAATTGTCAGAAACAGTAAGGGTACACTTAGTCAATTTTCGAACAATGAGGGTAGAGTTAGAAACACGATTGGCCCATATCCCTGAATTGAAAAAAGTTTGACTTATATATTTGTTATTTTAGTGTTTAGATTGTAGGGAAAAAACACCGTGGTAAGATTTAGGAATGTAAGTCGGACAGGTAGGGCCAGACCCTCAAATTTGTGCTTAAGGCACAAGCCCAAACCGAGTCCGTGGTCAAGGCCGATTTTCCCAACTTGAGACTGACACACATTGTAATATGATGCACTTGGGTTGGGTTCGAGCTCAGGTTGGTCAATAAACCCACTCTAAAATTATGCATATATACATGGATGTTTATGCAAATATGTATACATATATTTAAGTATGTATGTAGATATGTATGCAAAATTTACATATGGATGTATAAATGTGTATAGTTGGGTTGGGATCAGGCAACCTAACTACCTAAGGGCTAAGTCCCGGCCCAGCCCGAAGACAAAAAATCCAAGCCCACTCTATGTAAAATTTTGGTTGGACCGGTTTGGGCTCGGGTTGGGCCCACCTAAGTTGCACCCCTAGTAAGATTCTAACCCATGCAAGGTTCACCCTTCAAAGTATTGAAACGATATGCCTCATATCGTTGTATACCATATTGTGTCTTATTGTATATTTGGGGTGTACTAAAACTCTTTTTTTTTTAATAATTAAATAACATAAAACTAACTTTGCGAAGAAAAAAAGTGCATGATTCAAGGTGTGTACTCAACACACCCCTTTTAGCATATTGGGGCATACCGATAATTTGAACCATGAATCAATTTTTAATATATCAAACAATACATATAATTTATTAATTTTATGTTTTTTCTTTTCCTTTTTGCTTAAGGCTTACACTTTAAAACTCCCTTAAGCTTACGCCTCACCCCTATGAGACCCAACCGCCTCGCCTCCACCTTTAGCTTTTTAAAATCTTGCAAGAAATCAAGTAAGATAGAGATACAACATACTGAACAAGTGTATGTGTTGCTTGATTACAAGTTCGAAATGCATAGGGGAGCTCATGGGAGTGAAATTGCAACAACAAATATTTGCAATATAGAATAGTTGATCTGATACTCCAAGGTGACTTCAACTATACAAAAATAAATTGAGAATCATTCTCAATGCAAACATGATTTGAGTCCAAAGCTTGAACAAGGCAAATTCCTTTGCTAAAGCCTATAAGCATTTTGTTGTAGCAACTCTTCTAAATAAGAAGCACCCGCCTTCATCTCTAATGGTAATACCTAACTGAATGCATACCCAACCCCATCAACATTTATCTTCACAGATGGAGTATTTATAACAAATGAAATTTAAGACTTAGTTTGAAAAGAGTACAAATACAAATATGTGCAATGCAAATAGATACAACTATACAAAATAATACAAAACACAGAGACTATGTTTGGTTTGAAGTAAAAGATAGGGAAAAAGAAGGAAAAAGCAGGATAACCTATACAAGGTTTGTAAAGGTTTCCTTACTTTTCCCTTCCTTTCCCTCTATTTTCCTTCAAACCGAACATAATGTTAAGGTTTCGTTTGAAGTGACGTAAATACAAATTTGCAAATTGTAAATTCACATTTACTAGGTTCCTAAAATGCAAAGCAGTTTGCTTTTACATTTATAGTTTGTTCTCATCTCATTTGGCACAAGAGAGTAAATAAATGCATGCACTTTTTTTTGGCGTTTGGAGATTGAATGATGCAAATCCAAATTGAATAGATAGATACTATGGTTGGCAAATGAAATGACAAAATGTAGGGTCCTTAACTGCTTCTGACAAGGTATGTGATTTTGTAACAACAAATAAAAAATAAAAACAAAACAGCATTTGTGACACATATATCTAAACCAAATAAATATCAAAAGTGTCGTATTACACAAATAAAAGAAACTCAAGTAGATCTCTTGAGATTAGGAGTTATTGATGCCTTTGGTGTTTATGATGGAGAAGAAACACATCAATTGAGTAGATATGGGTTGCAAATTGGAAGATTGACTATTGTATTAGTTGGAATCTCCTACAATTAGAAGCTGCTGATGCCCTGGGGTTTTGTTGAGGAATAAGCATCACAATGACCGATGAGTTGTGTCGAAATCTTCTAAGATCACAAGCCATTGATGTTTTAGGGGTTTGTTGGAGAAGAAATACATCGATTTGCACTACAAGTGGTAAATTTGAAGCCATTGATGTCTAAGGGGTTTGATGAAGAAGAAGAAGAAACACACCGCATTAGGAGTGGTGAAACATATTTAAATTGAACTTGTCAATTTCTAAGGGGTTTGTTGAAGAAGAAACACGTCGATTAGAGGTCATCGATGACATGAAATGTGTTATTAGAAGTATCAATTATCACCTTTCCGGTGTTGAGTCGTGGAGGACGGAAGCAAATCAATTTCTTTGTTACTTCAATGGTAAATGGGAGTAAAATGTTGCTTCATAAAAATCGAAATAATGTTTTTATTTTTTAATCAAAGTAAAATTTGATATATTACCATCCTATGTCGATGATTTATGTATTTTGTTTATTTATTTATTTATTTTTGTTTAAACCATACGAGTCCAAACTTGAACCATAATGCATTTATGCATGGATCCAACATTTTGCATATTTTTTGGAAACATTACAAATAAAGTGTAAATGCCATCTTAGTGTAAATATATACTCCAGTTCAGTTTTGTTAGTGTTTGGCAAAAATACATTTGTGCATCGACAATGATAAAAAACACAATTTCTAAGACATGTTTACATAAAAAAACAATATATAATTTTTGATTAAAAAAATAAGTAAATTTGCATTCGAAATTGGCTTTTGTTAAAAATGTATATTGTTTTATTAGAATTCATGTTTGCTTCATTACAACTAAAACTTGTTTGATAAGAAAATAAATCTATCAATACAAAACTAATCCAACATTACATTTGTATGAACCAAAAATGCATTATATACTCCTTCCAAGCTGAGCCCGTGTTATTGTCACTAACCTTTTGGTAGTACGAGGTGTTGATTAAAAAGTGCATAGAGGGTATGTTAGATAAAAGGAAACCCTAAACCTGTACAACTATATCAAATCAACTGGACATTTGGTGCAATCATAGCGGATTGATGAAATTAGCGGCACTACCTAATTGAATAGACCATATTCACGGGATATTTACCTACTTTTCTCAAAGGCAGGCTCAAAGACAAAGGGATATCGAGCTGAACCAGGACTGGGAGTAGTGGTCACGAGTGACTAAACGGCTGTACAGGTTTACAGGATAGGAGGAAATGGCAGTTGCTCTGTCTCCAGCTTCTTCTGCTCGACTTAGACCTCAGTCAGCCGCTCGTTTCATCTCCTTTCTCAATAACATAACCACCGGCAGAAATGTCCTAACGGGATTCAGAACCCTAACTAACAAAGCTCCTACTTTCCCGCCATTTCTTCACTGTTACCCTGGCGTTCGCCATCTCCGGCGCGATTCTCCGGCGTTCAACAGGAGGTGTTTCTCCAGTGCAATTGTTGGAGCTATCTCCTCCGAGGAAGCAGTCGAAAAGGCAAAGAAGGAGTTTCTCGAGAAGCCGGATGTGGGAACTGGCCAAAAGGTTCGGGAGTTTAGAAAACGGTTGAGGATTGCTGACATAAAGGGAGGGCCTGATGAAGGATTGGATCGAGTGGGGCAGACGCTTGTTGTAAAGGGTTGGGTTCGAACACTTCGTGTGCAACGCAGCATTACATTTATGGAGGTTGAAACCATCATCTTGTTCAGTCGTTTGGACATTACTGTTATTTCGTAATTATTGGGAGTCTCTTCTCATATTATCAAAATCCGTTCTTTATTTCTGGGAAACCTTATTGATATTGACAAAGTAGCGTGTTTTTCAGTGAGTAATATGGCCTTTTTGCTTCCGTAGCATGGTATCGGGTGTTTGTAACCGGAGAGTGGATATATAGTGGGTGGCGTTAGTTGGTTTATGTTTTATATTTTCGATTTAATCCGTATCTGATTTTACTTTTAAGTTTTAAGTTTTAATCATTACTTGCTTTGTGGATTTTGATCATTTAGGTCAATGATGGCTCATGCCTTTCCAACATGCAATGCGTGATAAACTCAGATGCTGAAGGTTATGATCAGGTAACCATCTCGACATTCGTACGTCTCTTTTGAAATAAATTGACTTAGCGATTGAAAATGTGAGTTGTATCACAGTCTATCTCCTTTTTATTTATTTTTTCCTATTAAAAATTGACCAGCAAAAGGAAAATTTTAAGGGTACATCAAAGTGGAAAAAAAACACTGCTAGTTTTTGGTCTCTAGTGGTGGAAAGGGTTGAGAAGTGCTTAGCTGGGTGGAAAAGGAACTACATCTCAATGGGGGTAGAATAACTCTTATTAAGTCTACATTTGCAAATCTTCCACTGTAATAGGTGTTAGTGTTTAGGATGCTACAAGAGATAGTGAGGAAAATTGAAAAAATCATGAGGGATTTTCTTTGGGAGCTGGGAAAAAAAGAAGGATCATTTGGTTAGATGGGAAAGGGTGGTGAAATTGAAGGCATAAGGGGGGATTGGGAATTGGTAATGTTAAGTTGAAGATTCAGGCTTTGCTCAACAAATGGTTGTGGAGATTTCCCAATGAAAATGAGAAATTATGACACAAGGTTGTTGCAAGAATTCATGGCATGTCAAGCAATGGATGGGATGCTGGATGTCTCCGTAGAGCTACCTTGGCTGCCCCTGGAAGACCATTCATGAAATTCTTCCTACCTTTCTAAATCATATCAGGTATGTCTTGGCTTCTGGTTAGAAAATTAGATTTTGGGAGGATGTGTGGATTGGGGATACCCCTCTAGGTAAGAGATTCCCTTTTATTTTTGATCTTTCCAAGTTCAAGGGTAGGCCTATTTCTAAATTTCCAAGTCAGCCCCCTCATCCTTCAGGGCTGAACTGGAATTTTGGCTTTGACATGAACCTTAGAGAATATGAACTTCCTAGTGTGTCTGAGTTGTTAGGCATGCTAATTCAGTGTTCTTGGGAGAAGGTGGATCGGATTCTAGGGTTTGGGGCCCTAATTCTGATGGGCTGTTTTCTTGTAAATCCTTCTTACATTCCTTGGTGGTCACCTCCTCTTCTCCTTCCTTCGTAGTTAAGGAAATTTGGTATTCTCCCGTTCCCCCTAAAATCAGTGCCTTCTGTTAGGAAATGTTTCATGGTTGTATTAATACCTATGATCTACTTCAAAGAAAAAGACCAAATTGGTGTTTGTCCCCTAACTGGTTTGTCCTGT
Source organism: Nelumbo nucifera (assembly GCF_055504915.1). NCBI lineage: Eukaryota > Viridiplantae > Streptophyta > Magnoliopsida > Proteales > Nelumbonaceae > Nelumbo > Nelumbo nucifera. The sequence continues at coordinate 28,436,935 of NC_142654.1, forward strand.
GTAAGTTGAATGGTGAGACTGCATTTCATCTTCTAATCTTTTGTCCTTTTGTTAGCTTTATTTGGAATTGGTTTGCTTCCCTCTTTGGTTGCAGGTGGTCTTCTCCTGACAGTTGGATGGATTGTTTAGCCCTATTGGCATCAGCTGCACTAAAAGGAGGGGTAGGATCTCGTGGGGGTGTACTAGGGCAGCACTACAGACTATTTAGGAGGAAAGAAATGTAAGAATATTTGAATAATGAGAAAGAAACAAGGAAGCCTTGGTAGAAACAATAACTTTGAGAGTCTCACACTGGGCAAAAAGCATGAAGCTGTTTTTAGATTTTAAGGTTGAAGACTTTTTTTTCACGGCTTGGGGTGTTATTGCTGCCTCTTCATCTACAAGACAGAAATCTGTTGAGACGTGGTCACCCCCAATAGATGGCTGGAACAAGCTGAACTTTAATGGGGGTTCTGGGCCCCTCAGGCATAGGGGGGCCATTAGGGATGAAGGTCGAAATAACGTTGCTTTATACTCCAGTCATGTGGAACAATGTGATGTGGCAAGGTCAGAGTTTTTTGGCTGCTGTATATGGGGTTGAAAAGGCAAAAGAGTTGGGTATTAATAAACTGATCATTGGGGGAGACTTGAAAACTGTGGTAAAATGTCTGCTGAAGGGGGACAGGGTGACATGGCATTTGAGGAGATTTAAATGGCTAAGGACATGTCAATCCGAGTGAGATGGGTGAGGAGAACTGCCAACAGCTCGGTAGACAGCTTAGCTAAGCAAGGGGTACAAAGAAAACATCTGTTTTGGGCTCAATTGTAAATTTGGATTGTGGCAGCTTTCTAAAGCTGTTTTTTTTTCCCACAACTTCTTGTTGTAACCTTGAATTTTCTTATTAGTGAAATCTTTTCTGTGTTGCTGATAAAAAATTACAATTTTGGCCAAAGCAATTGATGTATAAAATCCCCTTGATTAGCTAGAGTATCTGCCATCCCATTAGCAGTTCTCCTCATTCATTTAAAGTTGACAGTTAGCTCCCTTGTTATACTTTCAATCTCCCAAAAGGTGTGTCTATATAATCCAAGGGGTTTGAGTGTTACTTCTTGTCCATGAAATGACCACCTGAGAGTCCCCTTCCACCTCCTGTTGGAACCCAAACTGCTTTGCAAGCTTTACACCTTGGAGTAAGGCCAACAATTCTGCTGTCACTGAATCACCATGATCAACATGTAGCTAATGTTGTTTAATGGTCCTTTGAATGAGTTAAATCTTTGTGGTCATGGAGATTGGATTATTTGAATCCTATGAAGCCAACCGATCATATAAAACCTCAATAGTCAACTTGCACATTACTAGATAGGGAATGGTTATTGGTAAATGTTTATTCAGGGCCAGCAATAAAACTGCTAAAGTATACACAATTTTAACAGGTAAAATTTCATCCTCTCTTCTAGAGTTTTGCTGGTGTCAGCAGGTTCATGAGTAAAGGCTTGACTTGTAAACATAGTAGTTATTAATTTTCCAGATTGGAACAAATGCAGGGAGGGAGGATTATTCAACAGAGTTTCACTAGCAAGTCTTGCATCTCTATTACAACCTCACTAATTTTCTTCTGATAGCATAAAGAAAATACATTAAATAAAAAGGAGCAGTGGGCTTCGGAACTTCAAGTTCATTCAAACTAAATATAGACCTTGTCAATGACAGAGTTAGAACCTGATATATCACATAAACTCTTTCAATTATCCATGAACCTTGTTTTGATTGACACTGCCACATCTCTAGCAAATATATTATGCACTTCCTTGCAAACCAGGACCGGTTCCCTGCTACTAAACATGAGCTCAGCCTTCTAACCACTTTGATTTGCCATGACCTCCTATATCCCTTTTATCTCCTTCTTCTTCTTCTTCTTCCAATATCCGGAATGTTTATTCAACAGTGCATCTCCCCAAGAAGAACAGACCTAAAGATTGGTCACTAGCACCTTGAAATCCATCACTTGGGTAACGAGTTACCTAGTGCTGCACCTTATAATCAACCACCTCCTCTTCATCAGCGGCAATACATTTTTTTTCCCTTAAAGATTGTAAGAGGTTATTAGTTATATATATGTGTATTGGCAGCAGGGTATAAGAGTCTTTTTGGTTAAGCTTTTTGCTTCTCTCTTGCTTGGTTACTTAAGCTGGGGGAGTTCTGTCGTTGTACTCAGCAATATAACATTAATAGAAGAAGGGTGGCAGTTAGAGGGAGTTATTTTTGGATCTCTCTTTGCCACAGCCCTATTTTCTTTTCTCTTTTTTTTTTTGATTTTTCTCTTCTCTTCTTTTTTCTTTTTTCTTTTTTCTCTTCTCTTCTACTTTCTGTTTAGTTTTCATCTACACCTGTTTCTCTATTTTTCTTTCTATTTTCTCTTGTTTTTAAGGTAGATCACATGGTATCAGAGCACCTGTGATTGGCCTGGGTTCCTCTTGATCGCCTAATAGCCCCTTGCATCGAGAGAAGTTTCTCATTCATTGGAGAATCGAAGGAAGGGATCAAAGATTGTTTTTCGGTAGGTTGCTAAGAAGCCTCCTTTCAGCAACTTGAAGAGGGACAACATATTTAAAAGGTTGGCCGAATGAATTCCCACTTGGTTTGTGATGATCTGGTGGTTTATTACAGTGTGTTGTCAGCCTTTGGTAGTGTGGTATTAGTAACTGTTGAGTGGTAGTTTTGTCCTTGGTTTGCAATCAGAGAGTTTTCAGCATTATGGCTTCATCAAATGGTGAGGTTAAATCTGCTGTGGTGTTACAACAAGATTATATGGCTGTTCAAATGACCTTTGTTAAGCTTAATGGTCTTAACTATGTACCGTGGTTGAAGTCAGTTGAGGTGTTTTTTATTGCCAATGGTAAATTAAAATATATTAAGGAGGATAAGCCAAAAAGTGGAATTGTTGGATATAATGATTGGGTGAAAGAAAACTGATTACGACGTGGCTTTGGAATGGTATGGAGAATCACACTGATAAAAAAAAGTATGGAGAATCACATTAGTGTTAACCTTATGTTTTTGAACACTACCAAGGAGTTCTGGGATCTTACAAACAACTTTATTCAGGACAGGACAATGTGACAAGGATTTACCAGTTATATCAGGAATATTTTACTCTTCAACAAGGCGATAAGAGTGTAAAAGAGTTTGAGGATAAGAGTGTAAAAGAGTTTGAGGATAAGAGTGTAAAAGAGTTTGGGTTGAGAACTGAGTTTGAGCTAGTGTGTGCTCAAATTTTGGGTAGAGTCATTCTATCCCTCTTAGAAAGGTTTTCTTGCATCAGAAGAGATTCCAATCCACATAATGAGAACACACTCATGTTAGAGAGGTCTGCCTAAGCTTGCTACTAGAGGGGATGATGTTGGTAGAGGAATTTGTGGTAGAGGGGCTATGAGGGCTGTTGGACGTGGAGCCAGAGGTGGGGGTGGATGTGTGCAATGCACAAGTATAGCCATTATAGGCATCAAGGACATGATGAATTTCTGCTATGATTTACATGGCCCATTTTCTACATGAGCCAATCATGCTTCAGTTGGAGAGCATCGTGGTACTATTGGTGATGACCCTTTTGCTTCGAGTATTGGGAAGGAGGAATTGATATCCATCACAAGTGATGATCATGTAAAACTTCACATGTTTTCTTTTTTTGGTAACATTGCTATTCTTGCTAAATCAGGTGTAGCATGTCTTGCATCTTTCAAGTCTTGGGTTATAGAGTCTAGAGCCTCAAACCACATGACTGGGTCTATAGACTTTTTTGTTTCCTTGTCCCTCTTTCTACCTCCCAATCTATTAAATTAGCTAATAGCGCTACTTCCTCCGTTTTAGGTATTGGTAATGTAAAAGTTAGTCAGATTTGACCTTCTATGTTATATGTTTCAAAGTTTCCCTTCAGTCTCATGTTTGTAAGTAAATTAACAAAAACTCTTAATTTCTCTATCTCATTCTATTCCTCTTATTGTGTGTTCTAGGATCTCAAGATGGGGAAGATGATTGGTGGCGGGCATGAAGCTAGAGGACTATACTATTTGGATAGTGGTGATTCGCATAAAGCCTTACATACAACACTTAAACCTCTTCAGTGGCATTGTCAATTGGGCCATCCGTCTCTTCCCGTTCTTAAGCAACTTGTTCCTAGTTTGGCGTCTATTACAAAGTTGCAATGTGAATTGTGTCAACTTAGTAAACATAATCGAGTGTCATTTGTTCCAAGGGATTCAAATATTTTTGTTACATTTAGTGATGATTGGGGTTCTTTTGTACTTCTTTATTCTAATGTTTGGGTTCCTAGTCAGGTCAAGTGTTATAATGTATTGAAATATTTTGTTTCATTTATCGATTATCATTCAAAAATGAAATGGATTTATTTAATGAAAATGTGTTTAGAATTGTTTGATATTTTTCTTTCTATGCTGAAATTCAAAATTAGTTTGGCGTTTCCATGGAATTATCCATTAGTCTTTTTGCTTGTACCCAACAAAATGTTGTGGCTAAATGGGAGAATAGACACTTACTTGATACGGCTCGACCACCCTTAAATTCAGATGTCCATTCTTAAAGTTTATAAGAATGACACTGTTCTTACGTTTTGTTTCCTCATAAATCATATACCTCCATTTCTTCTTCATCCTTGTATTTTTTGTTGTGTATGTTTTGTTCATAGACTTGGTCTTGGGTTGGATAAGATTGATCCTGATGATCTTAATCGTGTGTTTCTATGATATTCTCAGAACCAAAAAGGTTATAAACATTGTAGCCCTTTCCTTCATTGGTTTTTTTGTTCTTCCTAATGTTTTCATTTTTGAGAATTCGTTTTTCTCTATAGTAGTTACCGCTTCCTCTATCTCTTCCTATCGTATAGTTTTCCTTGCCTTTGACAGATCCACCAGTTCCCATTGTTGAGGCTTCTATGCAAGCACTCGTTCACAGAGTCTACACTAAGGGACAGCGGGAATTTTCTTTTCTAGCTCCAACTTTTGTCGAGCAATCACCAGTTTTACTATTGATAGATCCACTTGATATAGACTTGCTCATTTCTCTTCAAAAAGGTAAGTGTACTTGTCCTGATCATCCTATTTCCCATTATGTATCTTTTACTCATTTGTCTCCTTCCTACCAGCGGTTTGCATATCTTCTTTCTTTTGTTTTTGTTCCCCGTTGTCAAGGAAGCCCTTGCCTCACCTGACTAGAAGAAGGCGATGGATGAAGAATTTCATGCTCTTGAGTTTAACCACATTTGGGTGTTCACCTCCTTGCCTCCTACCAAATAAGCAATAGGGTGTAGATGGGTTTGTACTGTTAAACATCGCGTTGATGGTAGTGTTGATAGTATAAAGCATGATTAGTAGCAAAGGGATACACTCAGAGTATGGGGTTGACTATATTAAGACTTTCTCTCCAGTTGCCAAAACGGGTTCTCTATGGTAATGTTTCCTTAGCTGCTCAATATGATTGGTCTTTGTTTCAGCTTGACATCAAAATGGCTTATTTTTATTTATTTATTTTTCATTTTGAGCTTTGATAAGAGGTTTATATGGAGCAACCTCTTGGGTATGTTACTCAGTGGGAGGTAGGAAAGGTGTGCAGGTTAAGGAAGATGATTTATGGTTTTAAACAATCATCACGTGATTGGCTAGGTTCAATATTGTCTACAGGAGTTTGGATTACATTCGTGCAACGTTGATCATTTAGTCTTTATCAGTAAAAATCTTTCATTAATAACAAAGGGATTAAGATACAATAGCTAAAGATTGCATACGAATAAATTGCAATCTCCAGCAATCAGTTACAATTCTGCCCAATACAATGAAGATCTATTTGCCCCTTGTTTTGCTAGGGTATCTGCCATCCCATTTGCATCCCTTTTAACCCAACCAAACTGATAGTTGAACTTCCTTGCAAGTGTGTCAATTTCTCTGAAAATAAACTTGAGCTTCCAAGGTGCTGATGTGATGTTTTTGGCCCAAGAGATGACCAATAGAGAGTCTCCTTCAATTTCTAAGTCTGTTGTTCCTATCTGCTCAGTCATCTTTAGACCTTGAAGTAGGGCTAGAGATTCAGCCTGTATTGAGTCACCATAACCTATTGGTCCAGAGTAGAGTGCCACCAACAGACCCAGATAATTTCTAAACACACCCCCAATGCCTGCCCTTCCAGGGTTGCCAAGAGAACTCACATCAAAATTCTGTTTTAGTTTGTTCTATGCTGGTGGCTTCCATTCCATGCTTACAAGAACTTTGGGTACATCTGTTTGTGCTATTTCAGCCCAATTTCTTAGTATCTCATTCGTGGAGTAGTTTCTGAATATCTCCATGGTCTTCACCCAATGTGCAGTTTCGATTTTTATGGCTTCAATAACTTCCTCTTTGTTTTGCTTTTTCCTGAAAAGATTCTTAGGTTTCTTTGCTCCCATATAGTCCATACTGTAGCTGCTCTCACTGCTTTCCATATGCGTTTTCCCCTTTTCTTCTATTGACACAGGAAAGAGGGGCCGAATAGACTTACCACATCCTGTGGGGGAGCCCATCTGCATCCAAAGAGAGAACAAACAACATTCCAAATACCAGAAACAAAAGAGCAGGATAATAGTAAGTGGGTTAGAGTTTCACCACATCCCAAACAAGGACACACACATGAGGAGAGGCAATTGTTTGGCCTCCTTTTCTGTAGCACATCACAAGTGTTTACCTTCCCTAGGAACACTTCCCAACAAAAAGCTTGTACTTTTGGAGGGATCGGTTTAGTCTGAATTTCTCTCACTGGGAAGTTCACCCCCATAGGATTAATATGAATGAGCAAACCAAAGAAAGATGCACAGGAAAATAAACCATCAGAAGTTGGAGACCACACTCTACAATCAGCTATAGATTGGTCCAAGTAGACCCTCTCAAGTGTTGAAATCAACAGCACTAGAGACTCGCACTCATTTTCCCTCAACCCTCTTCTAAAACCAAAACCTCAAGAGGTCCCTGATTCTGAAAGCACACCAAACCTAGCAACAGATTTGTTTTTCATAGTTTGATAAAGAGTAGAGGTCTGGGAAATTGAACATAAGAGGCACATCCCCAACCCAAAGGTCTTCCCAGAATAAAACTTTGTTGCCACAACCAACATCAAACTTGATAAATTGAAGAGAAGTTGGATATACCTCAAAGATTGCCTTCCAGGGAGATGATGGAGCTGCATTAGGGGCTAATTTTGCATCCTAGCCGTTATCTGCTTCACCATGTAAGCTTTTAATGACCCTGTGCCACAACCCTCACAAGGGAATCTCCACAACCATTTCCCCAGTAGGGCCTTGTTTCTCTTTATTAGGTTCCCTATACCTAATGCACCCTGAATATCTCCATGGTCTTCACCCAACGTTGATCATTTAGTCTTAGCAGGGATACTTCATTTGGCAAGATTATTCTTGCAATATATGTTAACAACATCATTATTATAGAAGGTGATACTTGAGGAATTGATGAATTGAAATAGTTTATATAGCACAAATTCCAAGGACTTGGGACAACTAAAGTACTTCTTGGGGATTGAGGTGGTAAGGTCTATGTGGGGAACATCTCTCTCACAGCAGAATTATGTACTTTATTTGTTGGAGGAAACATGGTCACTATGGTCCAAGTTAGTTGGAACTCCTATTGACCCGAACACTAAGGTAATTGTCTAGGCATACAAGATTTAAGAGATAAATAATGGGCTCTAAAAGTTAATATGGGCCTCCATAGTCCCAAGGCTTAAGTCTATGTGGACATGACCCATGGCCCAAGGATCCAAGTGTACCTAGTCCAAGGCTTAAGTCTCTTCCACATTTTTTTTTGATCAAACAAATCTTCCACATTGAAAGTTGAACTAATTCCCATTATTGAAGGTAAGTCAAGTTCATATGCATTAGGTCCTATCTTTTGGATGATGCGAAATGGGCCATTGCCTTGGGCATATAACTTTTTGAAGAAGTGCTTTGGGTAACGCTTAGGACCCACACGAGCCATGACATAATCTCCTTCTTTGAACTCTTGATTTCTGTGGTGTGCATTTACAACAAGTCTATATAGTTCTCATTACTTGAAGCAATTTTTTGTCTTATATTGGCATACAAATCACGAATATGTTGGGCACAAGAATCAGCAGAAGCAGAAGTACGGGCATCAGAAGGTAAGGGAACAAGGTCAATAGGTATATGAGGGGTAAAGCCATGGACAACTCAAAAGATGTTTTGCCAATTGATTGGTTGGCTGAATTGTTATAAACAAATTCTCCAGAGTCAGAATGTGCAAAGGTTTTCTTTTTTGGTGGGCCAATGGGGAACACTTTCTTTTTGGATCTATCTTTCTTGAATGGTTTATCTGGTTTCACAAGGGTAGATTACCCATTGTGCTTGATGATGTATTTGGTTGCCTATTGTTGTTAGATTACTGTTAATTTGCTGTTACTTAGTATGCTGTCAGCATGTTTTTAGCTATTCCTTTTAGTTGATTTTTATTAGAGTGTGCTGCCAAGGGTATTTTTGTAATTCCTCCTTATTCTTTTATCATATCATTATAAATAGAAAACTGGTCGCCGCCAGCCCAGATTTTTGGCTCCCAAACATTCTTCTTTTCTTCTATTCTCTTCTCTCTTATCCTCTCTTCTCTTCCTCTTCTCATTTTTCAGGAAGAAAACATGGTACCAGAGCAAGATTCTGGACTATAGGAACATGCCTTTCTCTCCTAATCACTCCTCACCCAGAATTCCTGTATTTTTGGACTGTGAAGAGGAAAATACCTGATCGGACTGGTCAGACTCTTCAACTACTACTTTTTTTTGTTTTCTCCCTTGGTCGAAACACCAAGGAGACCCTTTTTGGTGACGGCCAATGCTGTGAAAGGTAGTTTTTTTTGGTGTGTACCTTTGTACAGGTACTGTAAAGGGATTGTGTGACTCCCCTTGTAACAGGTATGTGCAGTTTTGCTTCGGAAACTGTGGTGTGTGATCTAATGGTGATCAGAGTTCAATTTTTTGGGCTGGTTAGTTGCTGTTAGTGAAGTTTCAACAGTTTTTTCTAATATTCTAGAATGCAGATTGACCTGTTTTCATGCCCTACCTGTGGTTATGAGTGGTAGAAATAGGGTGGGGAAATTTTTGTGCATCAGTCTTTCCTTTTGGTGTTTGTAGAACTTGTCTTAATGGCAACCGATGATTCTGCCTCATATGGGGTTACATCATCCTATGGGACAACTAGTATAGGAGCTGACAGTATGATATTCTCTATGCCAATTACCCCTTTAAATGGCCTAAATTACTTGGAGTGGTCTAAAGGTGTAAAACTTTATGTTACAACTAGGGAAAAGGCTGGATACATAAATGAGAAGGTAAAAGAATCCAAGAAGTATGAGTCCCTCAAATCCCTTCTTATTGATAACGTTGTCTTAGACCCCACTAGGGCGGATTCTAGAATTTGGACACCTACTCCCAATGGCATTTTCTCTTGTGCATCGTTCTTCAAAGTCTTAAGTCAGTCCACCAGTCCTACCTTTTCCCCTTTCCCTATTGGTGAGGTTTGGTGCAGAGCTATACCTCCTAGGGTTGGTAGTTTTTGTTGGGAAGCCTATCTGGAAAGAATCAACACTGGTGATCAACTCCAAAAGAAGAGACTCAGTACTTGTTTGTCACCTCAGTGGTGTGTTCTGTGTAAAGCTGATGGGGATACTGGTTTTCACCTAATGGTGTCTTGCCACTTCGCGAGGTCATTTTGGGATTGGGCTTTCTCCTCATTTGGATGTAGCTGGAATCCCCCATCAGACATGCAGGGCCTTTTCTCCCCTTCCTTTTTCAGGTGGCGGTTAAAAATGGGAAGGACAATGCGGAGAGGACTAAGGGCTGCAATATGTTGGACACTGTGGGAAGAAAGAAACTCCAGGATATTCTTAGAAACTCAGAGAGGAGTAGCAGATCTGAGGGCTATCATACATATTAGGGCGGTACAGTGGCTGAAATCTTTGGAAATATTCACAGATTACACTGTGGATGACATGTTGAGGAAGTGGGGTGAAATTGCAAACTGCACGCAGACCAAGTCAGTAATGAGTGTGGCTTGGTCCCCCCCACCTAGTGGATTCTTGAAATTAAACTTTGATGGATGTAGTAGGGGAAACCTGGGACAATCGGGGATCGGGGGTGTTTTTAGGGATGAAAATGGGGTCATCTCTGCTATGTTCTCAGGCCCAATTGGAGTGGGTGACTCTCTTAGAGCTGAGATCTGTGCAGCTATTGAAGGAGTCTAGAAAGCTAAGGAATTGAACATCAAGAAACTCATAATTGAAGGGGATTCAAAGGTGGTGATAGGGTGGCTGACTAAAGATCAAAATGATTTATGGAAGTATAATAATGAGAAGAGGAAATTCAAGTGGCTGGTGCGGGAGATGGAAGTTAAGACATGTTGGATTAAAAGATCAGCTAATTCCCTAGCTGACGGTTTAGCTAAACAAGGGGCAGAAAGGGATTCATTGTTTTGGGCTAAGCTGTAACATTAGTGTCTTTGTCTTTTTCTTTTTTCCTTTCTTGATGCTCTTTGTGACTATTGGAAGATAAGTGTGTTTGTCTTCCACTTGTAAATTTTATATTGATGAATTAATGAAAGTGTTATTGATAAAAAAAAAAGAATCCAAGAGTGTATTGATAAAAAAAAAAATTTAAGAGTGGGACAACTGAACATGATAGGTGGGACTAGGAGAACAATATGGTGATGTCTTGGCTTCTTGTAGCCATTGAATCTGATGTTGTGAGGAAGTAGTTTATGTGGGTAGAGGCTGGTAGTGAAATATGGGAACAAGCTAAAGCAACCATATTCTGACCAAAGACACTATGCTAAGATTTATTAGTTACAATTCGAGTCCTTGACCTGCAAACAGGGTGATCGTAGTTTGTCAGCGTACTGTTCAGCCCTTACTTCAGTATGGAAGGAGTTAGACTACTACTAGACTATAGTGTGGAAACCTGATGATGAGCCTCTCAGAGTTTCCACACTATGGGAACTTGCTACTCCCCAACTCACTCCTCAACTATAAGAGAGTCTCCAACCCCAATGGGACCTGAATACAAAATGAGCACCTTTCCATCCTCATCTTTGAAAACCCCACCTACACCTGATGGACCTGGATTTCCCTCACTACTTCCATCAAAGTTTAGCTTTAGAAGTCCACATCTTGGTGGTGACCACTCAAGACAAACTAAAGAGTGGGCAGGAGCAGAATTTTCCACCTCCAGCTAGCTGTTCAGCAACATATCCGTAGAAATATCAACAAACAGGTCCAAGGATTTCAGCCAGTGTACCACCCTCACTGTTACTACTTCAATAAGGCTTTCTTTACTTCTTTCAACTTTAAAAAAATTCCGGTGTTCCTTTTCTTCCAAAGAGTCCAACAAATAGCAGCCCTCACACATCTCCACATTATCCTTCCCCTTTCGTTTGGCCAACCAAAGAACGAGGGGCTAAACAAACTTTGAATGTTTGGTAGTGGGGTCCACCTGCAACCAAAAGAGGAAAGAAACCATTCCCAAAGATCATTAGCAAAGGGGCAAGAAACTAATAAGTGGTAGGAACTTTCACCATTAGCCTTGCAAAGAATGCACCAATTTGGAGACAAGCACCAAAAAAGGTCTTTTTCTTTGGAGTACGTCACAAGTATTACATCTTTCGAGGATGGCTTCCCAACAAAAGGCTCCAATCCTTGGAGGAACCGACTCACCCCAAACATCCTTAATTGGAAAGTTTTGTGCAAATAAGCTGGATGAAGGCAATAGGGACTTGAAGGGGTAGGCACAAGAGAAGGTCCCATAGGGAGTTAGGGTCCACAGTCTCTTATCCCTCTCAGAGGGATCCAATACCACCTGATCTAAGATCTAAACCAGACTCGTGACATTTTCAACCTCTACATCGCTTAAGCCTCTTCTAAGCCCTAGATCCCAATCAAACCCAAAATTAGACTGAGAAGGAACTAGAAAATTGGACACAACTTTGCCCTTATACCGGGAGAGTGAAAACAAGGAAGGGAATTGGTCTTTAAAGGTATTTCCCTTTCTATTTAACTTATGTTTAATGTTAAATTTCTAATGTCAAACGTGTCAATTGAGCAAACAATGTAGAGCAAATTTTTATTCAAGTAATAAAAGATCAAATTTCCCTTTTCACATTGTATATTCTAATATATGGGGACTTGCTACTATAACATGAGGGGGCGGTTATAAGTATTTTATCACATTGATTGATGACTTTTCCTGCTATACATGGGTATCTCCCATGCGTACTAGAGACAAAGTTCCAAAAATTATAAGGGACTTCCAGATCATGGTGTTCACATAGTTTCATGTTGAGATCCAAATCTTCAAATCATATAGTGCAAAAGAATATTTCCATGGTGATCTCAATGAATTTTTTGCTTGCCATGACCCATGGATCGATTCATCGGAGTTCATGTGCAAAAACACCTCCAAAAGGCGGTGTTGCAAAAAGAAAGAACAAACACCTTCTTAAAGTAGCATGAGGGATGATGTTACATATGAATGTACCAAAACGATTTTGGATAGATGTTATACTTGTTGCTACATAGCCAAGCAAGGGGCAAACAGGAAGACCTTTTCTGGGCTCAATTGTGATTTATGTTGTTTTTTATTTTCCATATATTTTGTTGGGGGAGGCTGCAACTCATGCCTCTTCGAGGGTTGTATAAACTTTCAATCTTAAACCTATTTATGATCTAATAAAATTATCATCATTTATAAAAAAAAACGTATGCCCTCTAGAGTATTGAACTATAAAGACCTCTCATCAGGTTATCGTTCCCTCAGTCACTTTTATTTTCCATCCCTATGAGAGTGTTTGAATGTTGTGCCTTTGCTCATGATTTGTCTCCTTACCATGGTAAGTTGGACCCTTGGTCTATTTCATGTATCTTCCTTGGGTACCCCTCCTCTCAAAAAGGTTACCGGTGTTTTGATCCCATTGGTTGTAAGTATTTTGTCTCTATTTTCCTTTTTTTGATTCTGAACCATTCTATCTAGCTTCTCCTCAAGGGGAGAGTAGTATGGAGGAGAAGCAGGTCCGTCAGGTTTCTCTTTTTTGTGTCTTCCTGCATAAGTGACATAGAGATCAACATTGTTCTAAAGATGTGGAGCTATTGGATACCGAGCAACCGACACTGTCAGACTCTTGGGAGGCAAGTCCAACTGAGCCAGGCACTCTTCCCATTTTAGTTGTAGATGATCTTGACATTCCTATTGCCCAAAGAAAAGGAATCGGGTCATGCACTACCAAACACCCTATTACCCACGATGTGTCCCATGACCATATATTTTTCCCTCTTATTGTGCCTTTTTGTTAGCCGTTGATAGTATTCCCATACCAAAAAATGTGGTAGAGGCTTTGACTTACCCTGAATGGACAAATGCTATGAAGGAGAAAATTAATGCCCTCTATAAGGGAAAGACCAAGTGGGGTGTAAGTGGGTGTTTATAGTGAAACACAAGGTAGATGGGACAATAGAAAGGTACAAAGCAAGGTTGGTAGCAAAGGGGTATACTCAAGTCTACGGTGTTATGATTTGACATTTGCTCTAGTGGCAAAGATGTATTTGGTTCCGGTCCTTATATCATTGGCTGCAAATCTTGACTGGGAGTTGCACCAACTTGATGTAAAAAATGCCTTCTTGAATGGTGATTTGGAAGAGGAAGTGTACATGGCTTAACCACTTGGTTTCCATGCCAAAGGGAGTGAAAGTAAGGTGTGCAAGTTGAGAAAGTCTCTCTACTCAACCCAGAGCATGGTTGAGTAGGTTTTATGTGGTAGTTCAACAAGTTGGGTTCAAACAATTTTAGTCTGATCACAATCTCTTTGTTAAGAGGTGCTAGGAGCAGGTTGTAGTGTTGATAGTGTAGGTGGATGACATCATCAGTACAGGGAACTGGGGCTCTGAGATACAAAAGCTAAAGGAGTTCTTAGCTTCCCAATTTGGGGTGAAAGATATGGGTCCCCTAAAGTACTTTCTTGGGATTGAAGTTGCTCACTCAAAAAAGGATATCTTCATCTCTTAGAGGAAGTACACCCTTGATCTTTTACTAGACACATGCAAACTAGGTGCAAAACCAACAAATACCCCTATGGTTGTTGAGCATAAACTGGGTGATTGTGATGGAGAACCACCAAAAGATGGGCAACGGTTTCAAAGACTAGTGGGAAGATTGCTTTATTTGTCTATGACATGCCTGGACATTGCTTATGCTGTTGGGGTTCTAAGCCAGTTCATGCATTCCCCCAAGGTACCACATATGGAGGCTGTAGAAAGGATTCTTAGGTATTTATTCAACAAACATTACTTCTTTGTGATGTTCTGTATGTTGTGGGTGAGTAGTAGTTTCCATGATGAAGGCCTCTTGATTAGGGGTGTCCATGGTTCGGTTAATCGAACCATGGCCCCTTTTTGTAAACCGAACTGGTGGTACTGGTTTTTTCATTTTGCCAAACCGAAACCGAACTGGTACCACCGGTTAACTGGTCCGCTGGTTTCGGTTTTTGACCGGTTCGATTCTTCGGTTTTTCGGTTTTTTATATTTATAATATATGTATAATATTATATTATAAATAATAAATGATATATAATATATTATAAATTCTTTAAAAATATATAATATATTTGTAAATAGATCATTATAAATATAATATAAGTATATATTTATATATAATGAATATGCATTTATATAAAATACATAGAAAATATGTGACATATATTAAAAATATATATAAAATATACATATAAATATATATACCGGTCGGTTCGGTTAACCGTCGGTTTTTTTATAGGTTAACTGAAAACCGAACCGGTCCTTCAGTTTTTCAAAAATTTCCAAACCGAAACCGAACCGACCGGTTCGGTTAACCACATTTTGCGGTTTGGTTTTCTCGGTTCGCTTCGGTTTTTTTGGTTTTTCATGGACACCCCTACTCTTGATGTTGCTTAATTTAGTTGCAGGAAATGAAGACAACAACTTCCGAACGCTGTTGCAGTTGTGTTTCTAACTCAAGAAGCGGTTGTTTCATCTGCCGCTACACCATGTTTTTTAGTTTGAATTAGTGACTGGTTCAGGCTATAAGATTGGATGATTGGCATGGAACAGAAAAACAGGGAAGAGACTAAGAGGATAAAGAGAAGAGAAGGGAAAGAAAGTGAAAAACAATGAAGGGGACAGAGGCAATGCTGACTGTAATTTTTCAGCTGTAGCAACAGGAAAGGGAAAGGAAAATAAAGAGAGAAAGAAAGAAGAAAAGAGAAGAGGAAGGAAAAGAAGAAAGAGGAGAAGAAACAAAGAGGGGACAGTGGGAGAGAAAGAGGCGGTTAGTAGGGCTGTTCACGGAATGTTAAAAACCGACCAAACTGATCAAATCAGACTGATTTAACCCGAGATAGTCGGTCGGTTTTGGTTTAAAAATGTTACAACCCGATGACTCGGTTCAGTTGAGGGTAACACCTTTGTAACCCGAAGTAAAACTGACCCGAATCGATATGTACATTAAAAGTGTTTTCCCATGTTAATGTTTTTTCTATTCTTTGTTGAGTCAGGTGCTGGCCTGTTTTTTCTACTCTCCAGTCTTTCAGGCACTAATTGACTTAGTCTATCTCACAAAAAGTTAAACTCTAAAAAGGTGAACCTAAAAAAAGTAAAAAATGAATCATGCTTTCATGGCAACAAATGAAAATATGAGTCACAAACTTCATGGGCCTGAGTGGGATCTGATGTCATACCTGGCATGCATGCTAATACATGGGAGATGTGTGGTTGGGATTTAATATCTTACCCTTGAAAGTTAATAGTTCTATGCACTTGTATCATTTGCTAAGTAAAAAAACACAAAAGTCTAACTCTAATAAATAATTGCTTTGTTGTCGGTGACATGTAGCGAAAATATGTATTTATAGTGGATCATACATGGGTCTTTTTAATCAGTTTAGCTGCTTCATACTATTTTTTATCGGAATTTGCATTCAGTTTAATTAAAACCGATTAAACCGATCAACGATCATATCAAACCGAGAGTTTCGGTTTTGATGCCAATTGGTTGGTTTCAGTTTGCATAAAAAGGAGCCCAACACTTTTGGTTTAGTTGACAAAATTATATAAAACTGAACCATTCGGTCCGTATCGATCCATGTGCAGCCCTAGCGGTGAGAGAGAGAGAGAGAGAGAGAGAGAGAGAGAGAGGAGGAAGTGTGGGTCAGAGCAAGGCTCTGATACCAAACCGATGTAGCACCCCTGTTAGAAGGAAGGAGGAAGAAACAAGAGGAAGAAGATGAGCAGTGGAGAGGAGAGAGGACAAATTGAAGAAGACGGATTATAAAATTTCTATTTCTCAAAAACATGACATAACCCTAATACATAATGTTAGACTCTATTAGAAACTTAAAATTGAAAATTACAAGTAAACCCCTACTAAAAAGAAACATTACAAATGAACCCAATGACAACAAAAAAAAGGAACTTTAGAAATGAATCCAAATCCTACATTAAGCAAAATAAGTCCTAAACTAATGTCGTTTGACCTAATGTAAGTGTAAAAGCGAAACCTGTGGGGTGCATCAGTCTCAATGTGATCTCCATCAGAAACACCTCCTGAACTTCTGCTGCAAACTAAGTAATGACAAACCTGAGCATCCTTTTCCACCCATGCATTACTTTCTTTCCTTTTCTCTTGCCCAGAAACTACCACTGTTGAATCAGAATAAGATGACATGTCCAATTTCTCATTTGTCTTGCAAGAAGTAGTTTAGTAGAGACCCAATCCACTAAGCAGCTTGTACTTTTTAGATATTGGATATTCTCCCTCCTTTATTTTATTTATGTTAATACTGAGTTTGCTTTTACCCATAAGAAGGGGTTTTAAAGAGAGGTTAAATACTGTTTGTTCTCCATTTATCTCTATTTATATATATTATCTTTCTTATATGTTAATGCTGGATTAACTGTGTAATGTTAATAATGACTTAGATTTTTCAAAAAAATTGTTAATAATGACTTAGAACTGGTGCCTTAAACCAGGAAGCTATAATCCTCAAATCCCTGGGACACCCTAGAGAGGCAAAATTTTACATTAACATAAATATGAATTTCCCATTTGAGTACATGGTGATTACCCTGAAAATATATGACACGGTAATAATTTGCCAATGCTTGAGATTCTTATCAGGTGGAATCTGGCTCCATTTCAACTGGTGCATCTGTATGGGTGGAGGGTGCCATTGTAGAAAGTCAAGGTTCAGGGCAGAAAGTGGAATTGAGGGTCACTAAAGTCATCACTGTGAGGAACCTATTGCTTTTTCTTCTTGGGCAGGAAATCAACATAATTGTATCATACATTTATTGTTTTCCTTTTTGCCGATATATTGGCTATACTGGTACAACCTTACATAGAAATTGTTAATGTCTGTTGCATATCAGAGATTATGCCGGAAAGAGATGATTATAATTTCATAGTTCATACTTGCTTTGCATGTTGTGCACATGCTTTTTTTTTTGTCCCTGATCGGTTTTGCACATATTGGATTATGTTATGCAAGGGTCTAAAATGTAAGTAGTAGTTTTCTCATGGTAATGTATGCCTTCATAATATGACTTTGTAGGTTGGGGTTAATATTTTAACCTTTGAATATCTCCAATTGGTTTGGAGTGGTTAAAACTTAACATGGTTAGAGAATATTATGATTCTATTATGGTATCCTGGCTATTATGTTCACGAGTACTTAATACCTTGAGTATATTAAAATTTACTAATTGTCATATTCCAATATTGTGGTGTATTGTTCTATTAAAAGGTGCTGTTGCATTGCATCTTCTATACAAATTCCATCACATTTTCCCTTTTTCTCCATCTATCTACTTGTCCCCACTGCTTGAAAAACATGATAGGTCCTTTCTTTTGTTTTTACTATTTTGCTTTTTTAATTGATAACAGCAGCAGCAGGGGTATCTGAACCCTGCACTGCTCAATGATATTGTGGGTACAGGCTGGGCTTGGGTCTGAGAAGTCTGACATGACTATAAGGCAATGCCTAGGTGGTCTTGGGGGGTATCCTTATTGCATTGCCTCAAGTATTTTAAGAAAAGGTGCTGGGCTTGCTCTCTCAGCCCATTAGGTGCATGTCTAAAGATGCTAGGTGGGCACTTTAAAACATACCTAACATATTTTAATTGGCTGGGTTCATTCTATTGAAATGAATATGATGCACTGAGTAATTATTAACAATTTTGAACTCTTAATGTTTTCTGCATCTATTTCCGTTATATACTTGAAAGTTTTTTTTTTCCTTTTCCAGAACTTTGTACTCTAAATCTAAATTAAGATCATGTAAACAGACTATGTGAATGTTTTAATTAAAGAAAGATTATCTTAGGGGCTGTCTGATTAAGGTTGATGAAATGACTGAATCGAATGGTTCATTGGCTTATGGCTAGTGCCTTTTCTTTCATAAATACTACATGCTTTAGAATGCTTGAAGAAAAATTATGTTAGAACTTAGGGGTGATTTGGTATGGAATTACATGTAATATTCCTTTGTTTAACGAAAAAGTTGATTTATTTTTTAATGTAGTTGCCTTATTGAATTATTGTTATTATCATATTGCAATGTTATATTTGAAATATTGGGATTAATATATTTAAATGTCTATCTTCTCATGAATATGATGATTTTCTATGTTTTGATATGAAGTTTAGTTATTTGATGAATGCCATTGCTAATTATTGTAGACGATTGTTGGTTGCTATGCATAAGAAGATATCAACTTATAACTTGTTGGTTTTTTACTTGCAAACTTTTATTGATCAAATTAATTCGTAAAATCCCAATTATAATGACTGTTTTATAGACTCAATGAATCTCTCTTTGCAGACTCTAATTTCAACCTTGAAACTGACTGGAAATGACTCCTAATTGCACTAGGACTAAGGCAAACCCATATGAAGTCCATAGGGATAGTCAAATATGGATTCTAATTCCTTGAATGGCTCTGGATAGGGGTGCAAGTTGGGTTGGCCCGAGTTAAAAGTTTACACTGTTACAGGCTCGGGCTTCGGGTTGGGCCCATTGAAATTTTGACTAAATCCCATCCCTAACCCGGAAAAGTTGCACCCCTAGCCTCTGGAATAATATATACTTGTTACCCTAACAAGGCTAAATGACCCAAAAGCAACTCCAAGATAAACAAAAATTGTAAAAGACCAAAATCCTGTCATTTAACTGACACCTCAATAGTAATGGTTATGACTCTGACAAAACATTAGATTCACAATATCTTGGTCTCATTGGATAGGTAACTGAATAATCTATCTAATGACATGAAAATCAAGTCATATAGACAAGCTGTTATCCCTCAACCTTAGGCCAAAAGAAGCGTTATGAGCATGCGACTTTAAATTTTCTAAATTCTAAATTCTAAAGACTCTTTAGACTCGTTAGATATACTCTTATGACATTTGTTCAAAAAGATATACTCATATGACACCTATAAGCTAGAAAGCAACTCTAAAAAAGTAAAATTGACCAGAAGTAGGAAAATCCAAAAATTGTGAAATTTCTATTGTCATGGGATTTTGTTATTCTTGCTGGTAGTTCTCCTTCGGGGATGATCCGAGTTCCTGTTTAGTCTTGCTTGTCAAACCAGGATGATGCCGCTACATCAACTCTCCCCTCTCCCCTGTCAATTTAAGTGCAGGACCACTTATATACCTGGTTCCTTCACACCACTTCTTGTCTTGTAATATCTAGCCAAGACCATTGGATTTTTTTTTTTTTCCATACGAGGTCAAATAAGCAAAAATACAAACCACTGAAATAACACCCCAAAACACAATAATCTCATTACCTAATCACAAGGAAGGTACTAAACACAAACAAAATGGCATGAATCAGAACCAGCCCACATCACCCATGGACCTCAAGTGACTCTTGTTTCTACCCCCCATTGTCCTCTGCCTCCAGTATTCTTTGTCTGGACTCTTTTGGATTTAGAAAACCCCTGAGACTTGGAAGTCTTTTTCGATCTTTCTGCAGTCCCTTCCTTGAACAACACTGGGTTCCACTCCATCCAAGCATAGGAAGTTGTTTATCTCCTCATTTAGATCCTCCAACACCTCTTTTTCTGGAGTAATTTGAGAAGTTGTTGCTTTCTCCAACAAATTACCTTCTTTTTCCAATCTTTTAGAAGTAGCTGCTGCAAGGTCATCTCCACTCAAGAAGAATAAACCCAGAGATGTGTCCACTTAAGCTTCATGCTGGGCAACCTTATCAATGGACAAAGACTTATCCAAGTGGTGTACTTTATCCATCTGCACTTGTTCCAAATCCCCCATTCTTCAGATGCTGCCCAATCTTCTTTTGTTCTATAATCCCTTTCATCACCCCCCAGACCCTTCACCCCCTTTCCGTTGCAGCCCAATTTGTCCCCCCTTCCTCCTCCTCCTAACCCCCCTCCTCTTAAGGAGGCTTACACCTCCTTGTGTTCGAGAGGCTTACATCCTTGCGTTCTGAACTATGCCTCACGCCTCTAGGTAGTGGAACGCCTTGCGTCACGCCTCCACATTTTAAAAACATTGCATCTGACATAGACAGGTTAGAATCCTCCAAACCACCATGTGTTGTTGGATCATAAAACAATAACCTCAAGAATGTGCCCTTGGGGGGGGGGGAGTAAGCCTGGTATTACAATTTCAAGACTTTTTTTTTTTGTATGCTTTTTAATTTTCTTTTGCCTTTTTTTCTTTTCAGCTACTAGCAAGTTCCCTACAGTCCAAACACCATGGACCATAGAGGTTAACTTTGCTCATGGTAAGAATGTTGCTAATATGATATTCATAATTCTTCTTACAGGTTGGGAAGAGTGACCCTTCTTTTCCTATTCAAAAGAAAAGGATAAGCAGAGAATTTTTGAGAACCAAGGCGCATCTTCGTCCTCGAACAAATACATTTGGTGCTGTATGCTTCTGTTTTCTATTTACTAAATTACATTGTAATTCTCTTCTTATTAGTATCTTGAGATATTTGTTAGAAAATTATACAATTTAGTGGAAGTTGCTTTCAACAAGAGAGATTGATAGGTAGAAATTCTCACTCACCAAGAGCAGAAGAACAGAGGAACTGAATTTGTTATTGTTGTAAATTGTCTGATAAAAAAATCCTAGGTTCATCCAAGAGAGAAACATATAGAACCAATAAGAATAATGCCTGTATAAGTGAATTAATCCCATGGCTTCATTACATGGTTATCTTGAGCTTGTTCTTTTACGTCAGTATGATTATCCTGCTATACCATGTAGTGTTTTTTTTTCCTTTTTTTAATGAATGGCAGTAGATTCTTCCACTGTCTTCTTTAGGTGAATAATGTGGTCCATTTGTATTGTGCAAGCTGGTTTTAGGTTTCAAGAGTAAGGAATGCTTTGGCCTATGCTACACATAAGTTCTTTCAAGAAAATGGGTTTGTCTGGATTTCAAGCCCAATTGTAACTGCTTCAGATTGTGAAGGGGCTGGCGAACAGTTCTGCGTGACTACTTTGGTATGTTCTTTTGTATTAAAAATTGCATAGCATGGCACATTTTCCCCTTATGGGTTTTCTGTTCTTAATGAAATATATCATGGTCTCTACCTGTTTTTGTTGATCACTAAGTTGCATTTCACGTTCATCATCATCCAACACTCCCAGCTATATGGGATTGGCCACATGAATCCTGTTTCACCATTCTGTTCTGTTCAGTGCCATATCCACTGTTAAATTATGAGCCCTTAAATCATTTCTTGCTACCTCAACCCATGTTCTTTTTGGTCTGCCCCTAGCTCTTCTATCCTTTACAACTTGTAACAGATTACTTATGTCAAAAGGAAATTCGAAAAGTGAACTTACAAAACTTACTCATGTGCCTTCAATGCCTGTCACTATATCCAAGGTAGACCAAAAGTTAAGAACCAAAAGATCTTTGAACATTCATAAGTTCTGGCTGCACCAAAATCCAGTCTAAAATCATATTGATTGCATCAACACATAACCCCTTTTGATCCTTATATGTTCCATCAAAGGTTCTTCTATTTCTCTTTTTCCAAATTCCCCAATAAACTTAACAAGGAACAGAACTTTAAAATTTTTTGCTTTCCTATTCCTAAGAAAGTTGGTTCAAGAAGAGAAAATATCATGAGGCTGCAGCAGCTGCCATCTTTGTCTTCTAAACAAAATAAAGAAATATCCCCACAAGAATGTCTCCATGCTACATGTTATGAGGCTGCAGCAGCTGCCATATTTGTCTTCTAAACAAAGTAAAGAAATATCCCCACAAGAATGTTTCCATGCTACATGTTATGAATAAATCTATCACATTGTTGTTGTTCTCATGTACAGGTAACATAAGTTGGTAAAATGAAAGATGTTTCTTTTTAAGTGATGCATAGTAAGAATACTGTCTAGGGTCACCAGCCATTCAAAAAGCTTCCATTCTAGGTGGAATGGGATTACTCAAATGCCTTCAATGTCAGATTGTTCCACGTGGTGGCAGATATTAGCATTATAATAAGACTTAAACCATGAATCATCTATTTCTGCATTTTTTGCCACCATCTTGCACCATAAACTTCATGAGAAATATCCCCATTTGCAAGTTTACATTTTCCTACTTTTCTATCCAATGAAGGTCTCAGAGATAGGACACTGTATTGCACTACCATTCCTAACTTCAAAAAATATTGATTTGTTCCTATTCTTAATTAACATATGGGGTTTATGTGATTTTTAAGCACCAAAATACATTAACAAATTGCTCAACCACCAATTGCTTCTCATGGTTCTTGTTCTAATATTGGAGAGTTGATATCTTTGGACACCTCATTAGATGATAGTTGCCAAGGTATCTGGTGATTTTGGATAGCAGTGGGGCACCTAGTCATCTAGGCATAGGTGTTGCCTAGACAATAAGAAATTTATAAAATAAAAGCTAAAATTAGGTTGGTTTCATTGTTTTATATACCGATAAGAATGTATATTATTAATTGAAAAAATGACAACTCTCTTTATTAAGAACATTAAATTTCCTTTTAGAACATAGAAAATCATGAGGTATAAATGACAATAGTATTTTAATATATATTAATTTAAATATTTTCTAAAATAGTAGTTATAAAATAAGTATTTAATAGAAACAATTTCATAACAAATTAGCATTTAAAGAAGGCTATAATTTTATATGATAAAGATTTAAGATAGAGAGCAAGTTGTTGAAGATTAATTAGTTTTATGATATTTTTCTGAGTAGATGTTTTATGTTAGTTGTTAGATAGGAGGTGGGGACCATAGTAGTTATGTGAGTCCAAATTTTATTATGTTTTTTGAGTGTTATGTATGCTGTTTTATGTTTTGCCGCCCTATAAGGGCATAGTTGTCTTTGTATTGTTCTATTATTTTAGTATAAATAATAAGTGAAGGGGGCGGCCGGATTATTGCTCTCTTTTCTTTCAACTTCTCTTATTCTCTTCTTCTCCTTCTCTCTTCTTTCATATTTTTTAATTCAGTAGATTTCTACTTGGTATCAGAGCATCGACTAGGGTTTCTTGAAGCATTCTCATGCAGCCCTAGATCAGCCGACTGCATGAAGTAGTAAAGGGCTGATCGATCTGTTATAGATTGCCTAGTTCTTGGATTTTTTTGTGGGATCTAGACATCAGGAAGGTGATCTACTATTCGACATCAAAATCAGGAAGAACTGGAGTATGGGGAAGAGTCCCAGAAAAGTTGGACTCTTTGTTTTTGATATGATCTTGGGCGCCCAGGTACTGTTAGTTTTCTTTTGATTTTCTTAAGAGGCGGTTTGGTTTTTGAAATTTTCTAGGCCTCCCGGAGTGATCGATTCACTTTTCTCTCTGTTGGGAGGCATGGGGAGGAGAGAGATTTCCCTCCAACTAGGGTTTTCTTCTTCTGGAAGGGTTGGTTTATGTGTGTGTGGTATTAAATCATTTTTTATAGGTCTTCAATCTATTTTTTTCTTACCGTTGAATAGTTTGAAGTAAAATGGAGAGTTGGAGTACCGAGATGAAATCTATCGGTATTGTGGGACTGGGTGTTGGAGGTAGTAGTGATATTTTTGGGTTTGGGATCATTAATACAGTAAAACTTGATGGTACAAATTATTTGGAGTGGGCACAATCAGCTAAGATGGCTATTGGTGCCGGTGGAAAATTAGGGTATCTCACTGGGGAGGAGAAGAAACCTGATACAAACTCTTCCCGATGGGTGCAAGAGAATTACATGGTAATGTCTTGGCTGTGTAATTCTATGTTACCTCATATTGCAAAAAATTTCCTATGGGCTAATACGGCTAAGGAGATTTGGGATGGAGTGACTGAAACCTACTCTCAAAAGCAAAATGAAGCCAGAGCCTATCAATTAAGAAATCAGGTGATAAGTATGAAACAGGGAGAAAAACCTCTTGCTGTGTATTTCTTCATGCTGAAAACCCTATGACAGGAAATAGATCACTTAAAAACTGTGGTATGGGAAAGTGTAAATGATGCAGCAACTTATCACAAACTAGTAGAGAGGAATAGGGTTTTTGAGTTCTTGGCAGGGCTGAACCCTGAATTTGACATTGCTAGGCAACAAATTCTTTCTAGGGAGGGTGTGACACTCTCTCAGGCCTATGCTTTTGTCTCTGGAGAGGAGAGTAGGAGGAATGTAATGCTGAGACAGCCTGGGATTGACCAGTCGACTATGGTTGGTACAACAAAACCTAAGCCGAATGGAGACAGGGGGAGTAGTGAGACTAGAAGGGAAGATAAGGACTTGGTGTGTGATTATTGCAAGAAGCCTAAGCATACCAGGGACACTTGTTGGAAGCTTCATCCAAATCTTATGCCTGCTCGGATAAGAAACAAGAAGGGAAATGCAAATGTAGTCACTACAGGAGACTCTTCAGCCCCTCTCTCCCAAACTGATTGGGAATCCATTGCAATAGTAGCAGTGAGAACAGAATTGGAGAGGTTTGGACAACTTATGAGTAAGAAAGGTTCACCCAGTTCTAGCCTTCTAGATGGACAGCAAAATGCAGGAGCCAACTACACCACTTCCTTTGCACATATAGGTAGTTCATATGCAACTGCGAATCTTACATCCACTTCTGGTAAGGAGGGACCTCCCCGGATTATAGACTCAGGAGCATCTGAGTATATGACTAATGCCCCTACCATTTTCAGTTCTTATCAGTTGTGCTCTGGTAGAGATAGAGTCTCTACAGCAGATGGTTCACATATGCCCATTGCTGGGAAGGGGACAGTTAGAGTGACCAATGATATAACTCTGTCCTCTGTTTTACATGTCCCTAGACTTCATACCAACCTACTGTCTGTTAGTTCTTTGACAAAAAAATTGAATTGTTCTATGACCTTTCTTCCTGGTAATTGTGTTTTGCAGGATCTGGAGTCAAAGAAGATGATTGAGAGTGGCCGTGAGGTGAATGGAGTCTACCTTCTGGATGAGATTCCGAGACATCAGGGCCATCATGTTAGCAGCAGCAGTAGTAGTGGGTCAGAGTCAGTAAACCAGATTATGCTTTGGCACAATCGCTTGGGACATCTTTCTTTTAGTTCTTTGAAATGTCTTTTCCCAAAATTGTTTGAGTCTGTTCAATTATCTACTTTGGAGTGTGAGAATTGTCAGTTAGGAAAGCATTGTAGACAGTCTTTTAAACCATGTAATAAAAGAAATACTTCTGCTTTTAATATTGTTCACACTGATGTATGGGGACCATATCAAATCCCTTCCATGGGAGGATTCCATTACTTTCTCTTGTTTGTGGATGATTATACACGATATTCTTGGATATATTTGATGAGATCACGTGATGGGGTTCCTAACTTAGTACGACAATTCCACCAGATGGTTCTCACACAATTTGGAGTGAGAACTAAGGTTTTTAGATCAGATAATGCCAGAGAGTACTTTGAGAAGGACCTAACCACGTATCTCTTAGAACATGGTGTAGTTCATCAGAGTAGCTGTGCATATACACAACAACAGAATGGAGTTGCTGAGAGGAAAAACAGACACATTGTGGAGGTGGCAAGGAGTCTTATGGTGTGTGCTTCAGTTCTTGTATAGTTCTAGGGAGATGCAGTTCTTACAGCCGTATATGCGATTAACCGTGTTCCTTCACGGACTTTGGGGTTTAAGGTGCTATTTAGCCTCATTTTTCCAGATGGAGAGATATTTCATATACCTCTGAGGGTTTTTGGTTGTGTTTCTTTTGTTCACATTCTTGGCCCTCATCGCAAGAAATTGGATCCTAAGGCCAAGAAATGTGTTTTTCTTGGGTATGCTTAGAACCAAAAGGGGTATTGCTGTTATGACCTAGTGTTAAGGAGCAGATTTGTCACTATGGATGTTACCTTTTTTGAATCCACATTCTTCCTCTCGAATGGTTCTCCTCAGGGGGAGAGTTTTGGGGAGGAGAACTCACAATCTGTTCCTCTTCCTGTTTCTGTGGTGCCTTCATTAGTTCAGCCAGCATATACATCAGTTCAGCCACCACCTGCACCATCAGTTCACCTGCACCTCCAGTTTCATTACCTGAGCCACTACGGGCAGCATCACAACAATATCAACGCCGACAGATGATGGTTGACTCCACACATCCTCGACCCACACCACTCTCTGTCAGTCCTTCTGATGATAGTGTTTCTGTCCCCAACACTATTGTTGCAGCTGATCCCACTGACCTTGATCTTCCCATTGCACTTCGTAAGGGGAAGAGAAAGTGTACAGCCCATTGCATTTCACACCATCTTTCCTACAGTGCCTTATCACCCTCCTACCGTGCTTTTCTTTCTTCCCTGGATTTTGTGTCTATACTGAGGAATGTTACTGAGGCTCTCTTCAAACCTGAGTGGAAAACAACCATACAACCATGCAAGATGAGATGGATGCTTTTGTCAAAAACCAAACTTGGGAAATAGTTGATCTCCCCCTAGACAAGGAGACAGTCCGATGTCGATGAGTATTCTGTTATGGTCCCGCGCGTAGGATCTCGTCACGTGTCGGTCCACCGGAAGAGACTCCTGTCTTCCCTTGCCCTTGCCCTTGCCCTTGCCCTTGCCCTTGCCCTTGCCCTTGCCCTTGCGTACAGACCCTGTTGTGGCAATCGCGTGGGTGATTTGTCCAAGAGATCACCCGAACTCTCCTCACTCTCTTTCTTGACTGGGAAACTGAATGCTTTATTTCAATCGTAGTTCCTTAAATAGGAGATTACAGAAGAGAATTCCTTGTTGGATTCGGCTAGGCTACGGTAATCCAACTCAAACTAAAACTCCTAATTTCCTACTCAAACTAAAACTCATAACTCTTACTTAAGAAGATAAAATAAGATAAGGATAAGATAAGATAAGGGATAAGGGATAAGATAAGCTGGCGGCGAGTTGGCTTGACGTGTCCAGATAAGGGTGGGCCCACCCCTATGAGCTGTCGTATGGGCCCCACTCTGCTGTTGTTGCCGGGTGTGTGCGCGCGGCTCATGGTGCCGCTGCCGCGCGGTGCGTGCGCGTAGTGCTGCTGCCGGGCAGTGCGTGTGTGCGGCTCATGGTGCCACTTCCGTGCGGTGCCGGGCGTGTGTGCGGTGCGTGCTGCTGTGCAGTGCGCGCTGCTGCCCGGCGGTGCGTGCTGTGCGCCGTGGTGCCACTGCCGTGCGGTGCCGGGCGTGTGCGTGGTGCGTGCTGCTGTGCGGCCCTGCCAGGCGGTGCCTGCTGCTGTGTGGCCTGCTGTGCGTGCTGCTGCCTATGACTGCACCGCAGTGCGCTGCCGGATGGTGTGACCATAACATATTCACAGTGAAGTATAAGGCTGATGGCAAGATAGAGAGGTACAAGGCAAGGTTGGTAGCAAAAGGGTATACTCAGACCTATGGTGTTGATTATCTGGAAACCTTTGCACCAGTAGCTAAGATGAGATCAGTTCGTATTTTTTATCTCTAGCAGCCACCTATTCATGGCCCTTGTTCCAGCTTGATGTTAAAAATGCTTTCCTCAATGGTGACTTACAGGAGGAGGTATATATGAACATTCCTGGAGGTTTTTATGAAAATGTTGGTAAAGGAAAGGTGTGCAGACTCAGAAAATCTCTGTATGGACTGAAACAGTCACCTAGGGCTTGGTTTGACAGGTTCAGAGGGGCACTCATCCGTTTTGGATACACACAGACACAGTCTGATAACACCCTCTTTGTGAAGAAGAGAGATGCTCTGGTGTCAATTCTGATTGTGTATGTGGATGATATAGTGGTGATAGGAAATGATCTAGAGGAGATTGATGATCTCAAAATATCATTGCAGCAAGAATTTGAGATCAAAGATCTTGGTGAGCTCAAATACTTCTTAGGGATTGAAGTTGCAAGATCCAAGCATGGGATCTTCATTTCACAGAGAAAGTATGTACTTGACCTACTGTGAGAGACTGGGAAGCTGGGGACCAAATCAACAGATACTCCTATTGATCCAAATCACAAAATTAATGGTGTGGATGGTGAATTGGTAAAGGATGTGGGGAGATATCAAAGAATGGTGGGCCGACTGCTGTATTTGTGTATGACACGACCAGATTTTTCTTATGCTGTCAGTGTTGTGAGTCAATACATGCATGCACCTCGGGTTCAGCACTGGGAAACTATTGAGAGAATACTTGCATATCTGAAAACGCACCCTGGTAGAGGCATTCTTTTCTCAAATCATGAGAATCTGAAGCTAGAATCCTATATGGATGTAGACTGGGCAGGATGCTTAGATGACAGGAGGTCTACATCAGGAGTGTGTACCTTTGTAGGTGGAAACTTGATCTCCTGGAAGAGTAAGAAGCAAGCGGTTGTGGCAAGGTCAAGTGCAGAGGCTGAGTATAGATCCATGGCTCATGGTGTCTCAGAACTTCTTTGTGTTAGATCTCTTTTGAGTGAGATTGGGGTGAAAGTAGAGGAACCTATGATGTTATACTGTGACAATCAGGCTGCAATCAATATTGCCCACAATCCAATTCACCATGATAGGACAAAACACATTGAAGTTGATTGACACTTTATAAGAGAAAGGGTAACAACCAGAGAAGTTTGTTTGCCTTATATTTCTTCAGAGTTGCAGCTGGCTGATGTTCTCACTAAAGGGGTGGCAAGGAACAAGCTTGAACATGATCTACGCAAGTTGGGAATGTGTGACATTTACTCCCAACTTGAGGGGGAGTGTTGAAGATTAATTAGTTTTATGATGTTTTTCTGAGTAGATGTTTTATGTTAGTTGTTAGATAGGAGGTGGGGACCACAGTAGTTATGTGAGTCCAAGTTTTATTATGTTTTTTGAGTGTTATATATGCTGTTTTATGTTTTGCCGCCCTATAAGGGCATAGTTGTCTTTGTACTGTTCTATTATTTTAGTATAAATAATAAGTGAAGGGGGCGGCCAGATTATTGCTATCTTTTCTTTCAACTTCTCTTCTTCTCTCTTCCTTCTCTCTTCAAGAAACTACTTTCTTTCATATTTTTTAATTCAGCAGATTTCTACTCAAGTAAAAGAGAAAATACAATGGTGGAGCTGCTATAGTAGAATTTACTAACACACATAAGAGAGAGAGAGAGAGAGAGTATAGTAGAATTTACTAACATGCATATTAGTAAGATGCAGCCATAGTAATGATTATAATAAGATGCCAGCCTTGTTAATGTTCTTACATTAAGTCATGTTTCTTGGATTAGCTTTTTATCCACCCTGTCTATAAGGATGCGGGAACTCTTGCGTATTTAATATCAAAATAGGGTGTTGTTGGGCTGGTCGCTTCTGGGGACCATCCTACTATACCCTTGCCCATTTGACACTACACTTGGGATAAGGTGCAGTGTGTCCTTTCCAGAGAATGTCCTAACATGAACATGAAAAACACTATTGGCACAATGTATTCACCAAGACATTTGAATAAAAAGTTACTTTCATTATTTGTTCTTTTTCCTAGATTTCCTTGTTCAATTGATCAACTAGTCCAAAAGTAAGTGTATGGTTGGAAGAGATGTGGGTTGTTGGTTTCCCCCCCCCCCCCAAAAAAAAAGGCTGTGGGGTGGGGGGGTAGACCCTTTGACAAAGAAAAAAAGCCTTTTCTTTGAAGTCCAATTTGTAATTAATATTCAGATTGATTTAGCTGATATTTGCATTTTCTCAAGAATAATGTCTTGCCTTAAAGTTGGATATAATTTTAGTTGTGCCAAGGATTTGCTTGTTTTCCCTTCTAGAGTTACCTTTTACACGCATTTCTCAAAAATCTATTTAAGTTATTCCATTTTTTTAAGATGATGTAAGGAATGGTTTTATCATACCTACTGAAAATATGAGCACTTGTTAATAGAATGCGTGTGCATGTTTTTTTTTTTGTTTTCTTGATTGAAAGATTCCAAGCTCTCGGGATGCTTCTGATTCACTAGTTGATACTATTCCAAAGACTGATGATGGTTTAATTGACTGGTCACAGGTAAGGAGACAATCTCATTTAAATTTGCCCTTCATATTTCAGCAAACACTGAATTATCATCATCAAGTAACTGCTTGTTTGTTGATTTAGTTTATTACCTCAATATTGTGTTTTTTAGGAATCTCCCTCAAGAATCTTGGTGGTCCAGAAACAGGGTGAATGCTTTGACATTGAATCAAATTCCATGTAAAAGAACAAAAGAAAAAGGCTACTTCCATAATAATTTTATAAATATGAAATATCATTATGAAAATACTTCCCTATCAAATTCTTTTGGCTAAAATGATTCTCTTTTGTCTTTCTTTCTTTTCCTTTTTTCCTATCTAGTGCTGTAATATATTTTTCTCTCATTTCTTAATAATTGTTTTTTTTTTTTAATCTAAAGATCAACTTGGAAGGTCTCTTAGAGTATTTAGAAGCATCAGTGAGCTGTCATGTTGATCTGAAGTAAGGACTAGCTGACCGATATTTCAGATCTATATAAAGAGAATATTTCAGTTGGGTAGTTAGAGTTTATGATGAATGAAAAGTTTACTTGCTAGTGGCCGCTTCAAGATACAAAAAAAAATCGCTGAGTTGTGGGCACCACTGTATGAAGGTTTTCCTCAAATTAAATTTTAATGGAAGTAGCATGGTGAACCTGGGTCCTTCAAGCATAAGGGGAGTCTCTAGAGATGAGAAGGGTGTTCAAAAGCTTGTAATAGAAGGAGATTCTAAGGAGGTTGTGGGCTGGCTGAAGAACGAGGAAGCCTTTTGGACATACAGGAATGAAATCAAGAAGCTTAAGTGGTTAATTCAAGGAATGCAAGGTGCAAGTGCCATGGGTTCAAAGATCAATTAATGCTATGGCTGATACTTTGGCAAAACAAGGGGTGAACAGGAATCACTGATTTTTGGCTGAATTGTAATATTGTAATATTTTTTCTAATGGGGAAGAGAAAGACTTTTCTCTTGAAAAAGGTTCTTTCTGTTGTGGTATCTTGTGAGGTCCAATCCTCCCTCCCTCCTTCCTCTTATTTCTTTTATCTTCTCTCTCTGATCTTCTCATATTTTTTCTATGCTAAGGTCTGAAATACTCTTGTTCATAACTCTCATATTACTCATCCCACCACCTTAGCTCACTTGACAACCGCCCAAGGGCCCCCTCAATTACTGCATAAGTGAATCAAAGAATGTAGACTACACAAAAACCATGATGGATGCTAGCTATGCTCTAATCGAGTCCCATCACCAATAGGCACTGAATACACCTGTAAGATTACTCCATTCTGGTTCCTGGCAAAACCCCAACCTCCTAAAGGACCTAGATTTTTTTTTGATAGGTACCATAAACAGATTTTGTATTAAAATGATGTATACAACAAGCTATTATATACTATTCTCCCGTCCAATTGCTTTTGGTATTTGGGATTGGTTTTATCTCTATTTGGATGCAGGTGGAATCCCTTAACAGATGTGGTTAGCTTGTTCAACTCAACCTTTGTTACTTTACTGAGAAGAAAAGGGAAGATCATGTGGCGATGCACCAGGGCAGTGTTCCTTTGGACTATATGGGGGAGAGAGATGTGAGAATATTTAAAGGGTAGGCACTCAGTAAGGCTATAATTGAAAGTATTGGTATCAAAGCGGTGCCTTGGACAAAAGCTATGGACCTGTTTGCCCCTTCCCATTTGATGATATCCTTAGAGGGTTACAATGGGTTGTCTCTTCTTCTACCTCAAGAGTTGTGTCATGCACAATGGTGAGTTGGTGACCACCTACTGATGGCGTGATAAAAATGAACTTTGATGGAGCCGTTTTGGAAATCCTGGGACTTCAGGCATAGGTGGAATTTTTTGAAACCAGCATTGTACCGCTCTAGCAATTTATTTGAAGCCAGTTGGATATGGAGACTCTGTAAGGGCTGGAATGTATTTAATACATTCATAGACCCAAAAATAAAACGTGGACTTTACTGTTAAAGTCTCCCTTTATCTTCCCACATAGAATCAAAGCCAGATCTGAACACTCACTTGACCCCTTGTGAACCATTGCCCAGTCCATTACAAAATAGCTAATGTCTTTGCAGACGTGACCACTCCCTGCTCCTTGCAAGGAAGTGGACCAAGAATAAGTTATTACATTTTTTGACAGATGATTTGGAAAGCATGCAGGATTGGCACCTCACAGTGTCATCCATGGTGAAGTGCCAAAACTCCTCCCTATTCCATATTTTTTGAATCCCCTTTTGCCAATCTGTTCTATTTAAAGCCATATCCACTGTCAAATTATTAGTGCTTTAGCTGATCAACATCTCAGGTCAAATTTAATATCATAACAAGTTCTTGCGTTTCATTCTTCCGAGTGTCCATGTCACTGCTACTTTGCTTTGAAGCATCTTCACATGATTTTCCTCCACACCATCTTGAGTGAAAGTAAGACTACAGAGGCCCAAGTCTGAAAATTTGAAGACATCTGTACAGGACATTAATAGGGTATTGTATGGATATACCACTAGCTATGCAAGGAGCCAGGAAGGGGGTGGGGGGGTGGGAGAGTGTTGTACAACTTGATACTGCTTGGTTTATTTTGGTTCTAAAATTTCAATTCTACTGTGTTTATCATGACCAAGTCTGAAATTTTGAAGACATCTGTACAGGACATTAATGGGGTATTGTATATGTTACTAGCTATGCAAAGAGCCAGGAGGGGGGGGGGAGTATTGCACAACTTGATACTGCTTGGTTTATCTTGGTTCTAAAATTTCAATTATACTATGTTGATCATGGCCACCTCTTGATGTAATGCTTGCTTGTAACTCACTCATTTAGGAATCTTTTGTTACTAAAGTTCTTTTCATGTTGATCATCATCATCCAAGCCTTATCCCAACTATATGGGGTTGGCTACATGAATCCTGTTTTGCCATTTCGTTCTGTTTAATGCCACAGCTCGTTTCATGTTGAAACCAGCCTTAATTTTAAGTCTTTATCCCCTACTCCACCCCTTGATTTAAATTTACTTAGCAGTCATTATGTTTAGAACTGATTATGAAGTTAAAGCAGTGCTGTTAATTATGATTGTATTTCTCTCTCTCTCTCTATTTTTTTTTAATCATGGCAGGATTTTTTTGGGAAACCAGCATTCTTGACTGTTTCGGGCCAACTCAATGCTGAAACATATGCTTCTGCTCTTTGTGATGTATGCATTCTCTTTCTATGCTCATATCCATATTGTCATTCTCAACATGTTGTTTAGTCATCATAGTTTTGAAGACACCAAGTCAAAAGCTAGGTGACTGGGGGCCTTGTTGCCTATGTGATTAGTTTTTTAAAATACAAAAAAAATATAAATCCTAGGGTAGTTCCCTAGGTTTCACTGCAATCAGCAGTCATCTTTCACTAATAATTACCAATAATCCTCATGAAATAAGTATAACCACATATTGGAATGTACTAACATAGAAAATCAACATTTTCATAAAAAGAAATAATAGAAAACATAGTTTATTTGCTAAATCAGAAAATATAGGGTTGAGTCCTTGTTTTTGTCTTAGAAAACATATTATTCATAAGAAAAAGAAAAGTTGTTTTAGAAAAAGGAAATGAAAAACTTGGAAAATTAAAAGGAGACGGTGTGATCCCCTATTTTTGTCCCAATAAAGAAGAAAAGAAAGGGGCAGAAGAAGTAGAAAATCAACATACCTTGGTTGCTCTTGTTTGTTGATTGGATAAAATCTTCAAGTCCTTTCCTTGCCCATTGGTACAGTTTGAAGTCTTCAAGGGTCAAAGACAATGTCTACTATCTTGTTGGCCCCCAAATTGAATAGATTAGTGTAATTATGTGTATTGTAATGTTATAATTATCATAAAGTAAAAAATATAAAAATATTATATGGCACCTTGTACAAAAATAACCAAGTGCTTGGGCAAGGTCACCCTCCACAGGTGCCTTGTCGCCTTGGCAACTGTCTTAGTCATCCTCTTTTGATCTTTCTGTGACCTGATTAGCTTATCTGTTGCCAGGTGTACACATTTGGTCCAACATTTCGAGCAGAGAATTCTAACACTTCTAGGCATTTAGCTGAATTCTGGGTATCTTTTTCTCATTCTTGTTTGAATTATTTTGAAGTTTGCACCTCCCCTTATTTGAGATGATAGTTTCCTGGTTCATGGCATAACTGATCAGAATTTTTAACAAGTTTCTTCTTGTTCAAGATGATTGAACCAGAACTTGCTTTTGCTGATTTGAGTGATGACATGGCATGTGCAACTGCCTATCTAAAGTATGTGGTAGGTCACTTTTTTGCATATATTGTCCATCCAATATTTATGCTGGTGATTATGAGCTCTCTCTTCCCATGCATGCTTGTTGTTAAGGGTGTCAATGGACAGGTTTGGGCAGATTGGATGGACCAACAAGACATATTGGATTGGACCAATCCGGTCCAAAATATTTATTAGATTGGATTGGACATGGTCCGTTCGTAATAAGTTTATATTTGGATTGGGTTGGATTAAGCCAATATCTAGTCCATTGATATAAGATAATAATATAGGTGTCAATGGACCGGGTTTGAGTTGAAACTTTAGAGATGCAGAACAATAATGTGGTCCCCACTACTGTTTGTCTATTTATGTTATTTAGTGGTAGTTGGTAGTTATTTTCTGTTTCTATTATTTCTTAGCTTATGTCCATCCAATATTTATGCTGGTGATTATGAGCTCTCTCTTCCCATGCATGCTTGTTGTTAAGGGTGTCAATGGACAGGTTTGGGCAGATTGGATGGACCAACAAGACATATTGGATTGGACCAATCCGGTCCAAAATATTTATTAGATTGGATTGGACATGGTCCGTTCGTAATAAGTTTATATTTGGATTGGGTTGGATTAAGCCAATATCTAGTCCATTGATATAAGATAATAATATAGGTGTCAATGGACCGGGTTTGAGTTGAAACTTTAGAGATGCAGAACAATAATGTGGTCCCCACTACTGTTTGTCTATTTATGTTATTTAGTGGTAGTTGGTAGTTATTTTCTGTTTCTATTATTTCTTAGCTTATGTAAGCAGTAGGGGTAATTCTGGTTTTCTACCCTGTTTAAACTATTAATATAAATAGCTGAGTGGGGCGACAATCTTAGTAATGACCCACACTCTTTTTTTGACTTTTTTTCTCTTCGTCTTCTCCTTCTCTTCTTCTTCTTCTCTTCTTCTTCTTCTCTTCTTCTCGACTTTCTTTCTTGTTTATTTTACATTACAGCTAGGATTGATTGCAGTCTTACTAGACAAGTTGGTATCAGAGCCAACCTAGGGCTTCTCATGTGAGTCTAATCAGGCCAACTACATGAGAACTTCCTAGGGTTAGAAGTTTTAGCAGAGATAAGTTAATTGGCTGGTTCTTGGAGATTGCTGGGGGAGTGCAGCAGATGCCCAAGGGATCGTAGAGCCTTGGAGGGTGTCCAGTGATCAGGAAGAATCAGAGGAAAGGAAGAAAGTTCAAGATTAGGGTTCAGACTGTGGTTTGGAGGTGGCGGCCAGACTTCTCTGAGTGAGTTTGTGTTTGTTTTTGAGATCGACTTCAACCAAAGTCTGTTTTGAATAATCTGGAAGGTGCGGCTGGGAGTTTTCTATTTTCTCCTGATTTTTTTAGGGTTTTCTCTTGACCTACGCCCAGTTCTCAGTTTTTAAACCCTAAATTTATGACTGTTGTCAATTCCTGGATAATAGTTAGATCTGTTACAGTATTTCAGACTGAGTAATATTGGTTTCTAGGAGACTATTAGACCTGTTCCAATATTTCTAGGTGATTGCCGATCCTATTTCATCCTTCTAGGTCAGCTGTTAGCAAGTTCTAGGTGCAATTACACCTGTTTCAGCACTAAAAGAGTTTCTTTTTGATCAATCTCTTGGAAGAGATGGCAAGAATGGAGTTTAAGAATTAAGGGGAAAGTGGTTTGGAGGCTGGTGGTTCTGGTAACATGACTAAGAACTCATTTCAGATTACCACTGTCAAATTTGATGGATCAAATTACTTGGAATGGGTTCAGTCAGCCATGATGACTATTGGGGGCAGAGGAAAACTGAGCTATCTGTTGGGGGATGTGAAGGAACCAACCAAGGAGGACCCAACCTATACCAAATGGGTTCAGGAGAACTATTTGGTTATGACTTGGCTGTGCAACTCCATGCAGCCTCACATTAGTCGAAATTACTTGTGGGCGAAAATTGTTAAGGAGATTTGAGACATCATGAAAGAAACCTACTCCCAACCACGGGCCTATGAGCTGAAATGTGAAGTAAACAACCTTAAGCAAGGAGAGAAACCAGTCTCAATTTACTTCTCCACTTTGAAATCCTTGTGGCATAAAATTGATCTCCTAGAGACAATTGAGTGGGAAAGTCAGAAGGATGCACAAACTTACGAAAAACAAGTTGAAACCAATAGGGTTTTTGAATTCCTAGCCGGTCTGAATTCTGAATATTATATTGTGAGACAACTCCTCACCAGAGAAAGTGTGACCTTGTCGCAAGCCTACTCTTTAGTGCACAGTGAAGAAAGTAGGAAAAATGTTATGTTGCAGCATCAACCATTGGAATTAGCCTTAGCAGCAATGAAACCAACAGTTTGGGGGTGACAAGGAGAGGGATATGAAGAAGGAAGATAAGAGGGAGTTAGTGTGTGAACATTGCAAGAAACCGAAGCATACTAAAGACACCTGTTGGAAGTTATATCCAAATCTAGTTCCAGCAAAGCTCAGTAACAAAAGGGGAAATGCCAATGTGGCTGTTACTACTGATGGTGCACCCTCATCTAGCACAAGAACCACATCCCTAGACACCTTAGCAGCTGTTTGGGCTGCTCTGACTCAGTTGGAGAGTGAAGTTGGCAATTCAGCAACCTTATCTCAGCCACTAGATACAACATTTCTTACTCCCACTTCAACATTTGCTCATTCAGGTATACGGGCTTCAACATATCATGCCTCAACCCAGGTAACATTGAACCTTGTTGGGTGATAGATTCAGGTGCATCTGACCATATGACTGGCTTGTCCTCATTGTTTACTACTTAATACTTATTCTTTGGTAGAGACAAAGTGTCTATTACTGATGGCTCCCTTGTTCCCATTTCTGGCAAGGGAGACATTAAATTGTTTAATGCCATCTCTTTGTCCTTAATTTTACATGTTCTAAACTTAGTACTAACTTGCTTTCAGTTAACAACATCACTAAAAACCAAAATTGTTCAGTGACCTTTTCTCCTGTTCGATGTGTTTTTTAGGATCTGGAGACAAGGAAGGTGGTTGGGATTGGCCGTGAGATGAATGGAATCTACCTACTTGGAGGGAACTCACATGGGGAAGATAGTGAAGTTGGGAGGTCTTTTGTTTCTCAGTCTGTGAGCCAGGTTATGCTTTGGCATAATCGGTTAGGTCATTTATCTTTTGCAAAGCATTGTAGAACAATCTATCATTTGAGTAATAAAAGAAGTGGTATTCCTTTTGAAATTGTGCATACTGATGTTTGGAGACCATATCACATCACTGCTAGTATATGTGGTCAGTGTTTTAGGGGAATGCATATACTGGCTAAAACACTGACTACATAAGAGATATGTGGTCATGTGAGACAAAGATAAAGAAGTTTTCCAACCAACCATTGGAACATAACTTTATCTTCAAGGGGCTCTTCACCTTCTGCACTGACCACATATACTAGCCAGTGTTTTAGCCAGTATATGCATTCTCCTTTAAATAGGAGATTACAAGAAGATAAAAATCCCACTTTTAGGAGGACTCCCTACTGATCTATACTACTGAATTTAGATAAGAACACTGAACAGATAAGACTCCCTACTAGATAAGATAGAACTGTATCTAGCTAGATAAGATGAGTACATTGAATTAGATAAGATGAGATCACTGAATTAGATAAGATGAGAACACTGAGTTAATCGCCCATTACTACTGCTGTCCATTATACTCTGAATTAATCGCCCATTACTGCTGCTGTTAGCGGCTGTAAAAGCATCCAACATTACTCCCCTCCTGGACTAAGAGCTTGTCCTCAAGCTCGAATTCAGGATGGGTGTCTTGAAACACAGTCAAAGGAATCCAGGATAGGTGGAATGATTTTTTCCTCTTGGATCGGGTTCCAATGAAGAGGGTTCATCCTCATCTTCCTCTTGTTCCACCAGGAGGCAGAAAAGTCTCTTTCACTTGTGCCCTGCTGAGTAAAGTTCATCACAATTAAAACACTGTCCCCTTGCCCTGCGTTCTGCCATCTCAGCCCTGGACAAGTGCTTAATAGGGGGTGCCACCACGCTGCTTCCCAAACTGGATGCCGATATGGAATCGTGGCTCGACTGTGGTTTTTGTTCCCAGCTGGCTGCAGAAGATGGGGCCATGCCGAGTGGTTTCGGGGGTGCCCATGCTGTTTGAGGCCTCCCATACTGATACTTCCGCGGTTGAGTTGCAGCTTGCGTTCAAAAGCGTGAGCCAAATTCATAGCAGTAACCAGATTGGGGGGATTTTGCATCTCCACATCCACCCTCAAAGTTTCTGCTAACCCCGCGATGAACATGTCGACCTGCTGGTCCGGTCGTACCGATGATACTCTTGCAAGGAGGGTCTGAAACTGACACTGATATTCAGCCACCGTTCCCGTCTGTTTGAGGTTGATTAGTTTGCCTAATGGGGGCCCAAATCTGAGAAGGCAGTAGGATTTGAATTGGGTCCAACTGAGCCCGGGTTCCTCCTGCTCTAATCTATAAAACCAGAGCTGCGCCTCCTCCGTCATGTGGAATGCGACTAAGCTTACCTTGTCTCTGTCCTCTGTCCGATGGTTGCGAAAGAACTGCTCACATCTGTACAGCCATCCCAACGGATCTCCCGCGCCATTATAGGAAGGGAACTCCAGCCTTGCTGTATTTGGGAACGATCGCGACTCCTTGGGCGACGACCTGCCGCTCACCGGACGATTCTGCCGTGTTTGGACGGCGGCCGTTTGTGGTTGCAGCCCCTTCTGGATTCCTCTCCTTGCTAGAAAAATAGAGCTCCATCATGCGCCTTAATTCTCGGACGTCTTCCTTGATCTCACGCACCTCCGTGCTGTTTTCCACGAGCTTGTGCTCTAGTTCGTGAACCCTAGTCGTCAACTGCTCAAGGTCACCCATGACGCTTTACTCTGATGCCAAATTGTTACAGGCCCGCGAATAAGATCTCGTCACGGGTCGGTCCACAGGGAAAACCTCCTGTTTTCCCTTGTTCCTCCCTTTTCTTGAGGAACCTATCTTGGTGCCTTAATGGTGATTTGTTCAAGAGATCACCAACTCTCCTCTACTTTGTCTTGACTGAGAATTTCGATGCCTCTATTGAATATCATTAGCTCCTTTAAACAGGAGATTACAAGAAGATAAGAATCCCACTATTAGGAGGACTCCCTACTGATCTATACTACTGAATTTAGATAAGAACACTGAACAGATGAGACTTCCTACTAGATAAAATAGAACTGTATCTAGCTAGATAAGATGAGTACACTGAATTAGATAAGATGAGAACACTGAGTTAATCGCCCATTACTGCTGCTGTCCATTAAACTCTGAATTAATTGCCCATTACTGCTGCTGTCCATCACTGCTGCTGTTAGCGGCTGTAAAAGCATCCACAGCATCTTCCATATATCACCTCCAACATGCAACTTGCAGATATCTTCACTAAGGCAGTTTCAAAGACAAAGTTGGAGGCAGACTTATGCAAGTTGGGAATGACTAATATCTATTCCCAACTTGAGGGGGAGTGTAGAGATGTAGAACAATAATGTGGTCCCCACTACTGTTTGTCTATTTATGTTACTTAGTGGTAGTTATTTTCTGTTTCTATTATTTCTTAGCTTATGTAAGCAGTAGGGGTAATTCTGGTTCGTTACCCTGTTTAAACTATTAATATAAATAGCTGAGTGGGCGACAATCTTAGTAATAACCCACTCTTTTTTGACTTTCTTCTCTTTGTCTTCTCCTCTTCTTCTCTTCTTCTTCTTCTCTTCTTCTCAACTTTCTTTCTTGTTTATTTTACATTACAACTAGGATATTGCAGTCTTACTAGACAAGTGAAACCAATCTAAATTAAAACGAATTTGAACAGATTGGATGGTCCAGACATTGAATTGGACTGGTCCAAAATATTCATTGGATTGGATTGGACCTGGTCAATTTGTAATGGACTCACATTGGACTGGATTGGATTGGACCAAATCCAGTCCAATTGACACCCCTACTTGTGTCTGTATGCATGTGCAAAAAGGTTTTTGAACTCAAAATCTCTATCAACCTCCAAGACTCTTCATATTTCAATAGATGATTTTATGTACTTTCCTGTATGTCAGGTAAGGCATGTTCTAGACAACTGCAAAGAAGACATGGATTTCTTTAATACTTGGATTGAGAAAGGAATCATTGATCGATTGAGTGTATGAATTCTCACTTTAACTTTTCTTCTTCACTTTCTGCTATATATGGATGGGTTCTGATTGAGCTAAACAACAAAAGCAAGGCTGTTTTGACTAATTGTCCTGCCTGATGCTTCTATCCCTTTCTTTCTTTCTTTCTTTCTTCTTTTCCTTTTAACTCTTTTGCATAATCCTAGGTGGACTTATATAGATGCACATACATGATCTTTTATTCATTTTGTCAGGATGTGGCTGAGAAAAACTTTGTGCACTTGGCATATACAGAAGCTATTGAGCTCCTGCTGAAAGCTAAAAGGAAATTTGAATTCCCTGTACTGTACACTACTCAGTTTTGTGAAACTTTTGTAACTGTGATATAAATTCAGTTCTCTGAGTGATGAGTCCTCGTTGTTAGATAGTTTATCACCTCAACGTGAGTTTATGATGATGAATTCATGATCTTTGCTTCCTTTTCACTTTGTACAATGATTTTATTAGCATATAGTAGCCTTTTACTCTTTGTTCCTATTTTCTACATTGAAGGAACTTAAGAGTTGTACTATCTTTTTATATTTGATTTTAGTAAATTCCTATCATCTTGTTTTTGATCAGAAAAAAGAAAAATAAACCTGCAGGATACATATTCAACTATATCAGCTTTTATAAATCTGGCTTTGAACTAATGATACTTATCTTTTCCATTCCTGTGGGTGCTGCCAATTTGATAGGTGAAGTGGGGCTGTGATTTGCAAAGCGAGCATGAAAGATATGTTACTGAAGAGGCTTTTGCTGGATGCCCTGTAATTATAACAGATTATCCAAAGGCATGTCTTCCCTCTCTTTTTTTCTCCTGCTTTTGTGCTTACTTGGATTTATATACCCCATGCACATCTTTAACCTTTTTATATATTTTTGTTGATTAAAAAACTCCAGGAGATTAAGGCGTTTTATATGCGGCTAAATGATGATGGGAGTACTGTTGCAGCCATGGATGTGCTAGTTCCTAGGGTAAACTCTGGATTTCTTATCTGTATATTATTATACTTATCTGCCATTTTAGCTGTGGACCTGTGGTCTATAACCATTAAATAATTCTATAATCTACAAAAAGAAAAAAGAGAAATTATTTTGAGGATCATTTCATAGATTTACAGTTCAAATGCACAAACTTGAACTTGCTTTTTCTACAATCTTTCTACTGACTAGGGTTTTTCTCATTGGGGGGGGGTGTTAAGGGAATTGCTATCTGTGCATCTATTTATGTGCATTTTGTGTACTTGTGTATAATAAAGTTCATTTAATCTACATATTAAGTTGATAATATATGATATATGTCTATTTGCATATGTTACAGTCACCAGTCAATCAAGTTGGGTGATGCCTTACCTAGGGAACTGCCATGGTGATAAGAGGATGAACTATGCAGACTACACTTGGCAAAAAGTTGTCCCAACCTGTGAACCTGGATCAACCCAACCCCAAAAAAGTGGGTTAGGGGTCCCCTCTCTAGCAACCCGATGTAGGTGGAATGGCCTGACCCAACCTGAAAAGAATTCGGGTTGGGTCACGGGTCACCTATTTTCTAACCAATGCTTTCAAACTGGTGCTGACTCGGATGGTTGAACCATTCAAACCATTTGAACTAGACAATTAAACTTGTATTTTTGATAAAAAATAGTGTTTTGGTTAAAGACCAAATGACACGTGGCAGTTAAACCATTGATCCATCTGACCCATGGGTCAACCCTAAGCTGAATTTTTAGGTTTAGGGTCAAGCCTTTGTTGACCCAACCCGAAAGGGACCAAAATGCCTTGACCTGACGCAAACCCAACCCAACCCGACCTGATTGCCAGGTTTAATGCGAACTATCCCTAGAATCCCCTAGAGCCCTGACTACCGTGATTTTACTTATATATGTTAATGGTGTCATCCTCAAACATGGTTTAATCTTTTGAATGGCCAGCATATGAGTTGGGTTTTAAGATCCTTCACAATATATTGTGGCTTATAGAATTAATGACACTTTATGGTCCTAGGACTTAACTAGAAGCCCATTCAATTTAAAGGAAGATTGTTTGAACCAGTAGAATACATTTCATGGTTTAGATGCACATTTACTAGTTATAAAGTGAACCTGAGACAATAGAAAAGAAAGAGAAGGGTCATACCTTTCAAGATGGTACACAAGCATGGAATTTGCACAAAACTTTGTTCCATCTCAATACTACTAAATGAGTGAAGATCTCACCTGCAGGTTGGTATTGCTTTCTTATAAGTTCTTTTTGTCCCATCATCTGTGCTGGATTCTATTTCATTCTATTTAAAAAATGTTCTTTGTTTGTCAGGTTGGTGAACTTATTGGTGGAAGTCAAAGAGAAGAACGCCTAGAATATCTAGAAGATCGTTTGGATGAGTTAAAGCTGAATAAGGAAACCTACT
Source organism: Nelumbo nucifera (assembly GCF_055504915.1). NCBI lineage: Eukaryota > Viridiplantae > Streptophyta > Magnoliopsida > Proteales > Nelumbonaceae > Nelumbo > Nelumbo nucifera. The sequence continues at coordinate 28,480,370 of NC_142654.1, forward strand.
GGTGGTACCTTGATCTTCGCCGCTTTGGTTCAGGTCAGGGGTCTTTTTGTCTCATTAACACTGAGAACTCTTCTCATATTGCTGACTGTTTAGTGCCTCTTTTATAAGTTGTTATAATAGTAGAAGATCAAGACTGCAATCAGCCTTGAACCCTAATAGATTTTAGGTTAAGAAAAGTGAGAGGAAGGAGAAAAGAGAGAAGAGGAACAGGAGAACACAAAGGTTTGAAAAAAGGGACAGATTCTAACACATCTGCCGCCGCCACTCTCTTAGTATTTATAGGTTATGTTTAGTGTTTGCTGAAATAGAGCTGTCGAATGAGAGGAGGAGAAGAAGAAGAAGAAGAAGATATGAGATGGGCGGCAGAATTATTCTCAGCCAGCCTTAATCTATTATATATAAGAACATTACATAATGTTACATAAATAGACTAGAATGCCCCTGATTAGTGATGGGACACCTAGTCAAAATAAACACTAAATAAGATTAGGCCCAGTAACTAAGGCCCAATAACTAATGACTTAAGACCCAACAAAGATAAACATACAAATTAAGACAGCCGAACCAACACTCCCCCTCAAGCTAAGCATGGATGTCAATCATGTTTAGCTTGCCAAGTAAGTCCACGAATTTCATTGTAGCTAGCCCTTTAGTCAGAACATCTGCAATCTGCATCTCGGAGGGAGTATAAGGGATGCAGAGTTCTCTTGAGACGATTCTTTCTCTGACAAAGTGACGGTCTATCTCAATATGTTTCGTTCTATCATGTTGCACTGGTTATTTGCAATGTTGATGGCAGCCTTGTTGTCACAGTACAACCTGAGAGGACACTCAATCTTTATTCCAAGTTCACCAAGCAGGATTTTAAGCCATAAAAGTTCAGCAACACCATGAGCCATAGCTCGATATTCGGCCTCTGCACTAGATCTAGCAACCACATTCTGTTTTTTACTCCTCCATGTAACTAAATTTCCTCCAACAAAGGTGCAGTACCCAGAAGTAGACTTCCTGTCCCCAACAGAGCCAGCCCAATCTGCATTAGTATATCCTTCAACTTCAATTTTACTGTTTTTCCTGAACAGAATCCCTTTCCCCGGGCAAGGCTTCAAATATCTGAGGATCCTTTCCACAGCTTTCATGTGAGGGATTTTAGGAGTGTGCATGAACTGATTGACAACATGTACAACATAAGCAATGTCAGGACGAGTGAGGGACAGGTAAATCAACTTTCCCACTAGCTTTTGGTATCTTTCCTTATCAAGGTAGTCCTCTCCTACTGACTCCTGTAGACCATGATTCTGTTCTATTGGAGTATCTACTGGCCTACACCCCATCATGCCTGTCTCTTGAAGAAGATCAAGGATGTATTTCCGCTGACATATATAGATGCCCTCTTTGGATCTTGCAACTTCAATCCCAAGAAAGTATCTCAGTTGGCCCAGGTCTTTGATCTCAAATTCAGCAGCCAAGACCTCCTTTAGTCTTTTAATCTCTTCTTGATCATCCCCTGTAATTACCATATCATCCACATAGACAATAAGTGCTGTAAGTTTGCCATTTCTATTCCTTATGAATAGGGTATGATCTGCCCCACTTTGAGTGTAACCCCCTTTCTTCATGGCCCCACATAGCTTCTCAAACCAAGCTCGAGGGGACTGCTTAAGGCCGTATAGGGCTTTTCTCAGTCTACATACCTTCTTGCCAAACCCATAACCTGGTGGAGGATCTATGAACACCTCTTCATGTAGGTCGCCATTCAAGAAAGCATTCTTTACGTCCAACTGATGTAGCTCCCATGAGAAATTTGCAGCTAATGATAATAGAACTCGGATTGTGTTAAGTTTTGCCACCGAAGCAAAGGTTTCTTTGTAGTCAATCCCTTCTTTTTGAGTAAACCCTTTTGCTACCAGTCTAGCCTTGTACCTTTCAATGGACCCGTCCTCCCTATGCTTCACAGTGAACACCCACTTGCATCCAACAGTGCCTTTCCCTTCTGGTAGATTCACTAATTCCCAAGTCCCTACTTTCATTAAGGCCTTCATTTCTTCGTCCATAGCCTCTTTCCATTTTGGGTCAGATACTACCTCAGAATACCTAGTAGGAACATACACAGAAGAGAGAGCAGACACAAAAGAACAATAACGAGGAGACAAATGTGAGTAAGACACAAAATCAGCAATGGGGTGTCTGATAGTACAGGAACGAGTAGACTTACGAAGGGCAATAGGAAGATCCAAGTCAGAGGAACTGATAAGATTACCTTGAGTTTCTGAGACAGGTTGATCTGAGTCCAATTAGTTGCTGTCATGAGTTAGAGGGCCCTTCTTCCTTCTGTTGTAGGTGATTCTGATTTCTCTTTGCAGCCTGTTGGAGTCTTCAGTAATATTTGCAACATCACTAGTAGTAGTTGGTACAATGGGAGCCTCACTAGATTCACCCGGGATACCACAACTAGGTGGATTAGGAGGAGAAGATGGAAGGCCTGAGGTAGAGAGAGGCACAAAGAATGGGGGAACAGAAGAATCCTCTTCCATCCCACTAGTCTCCCCCTGAAGAGGATTCTGGGAAGAATGAAAATAGGATTGAGACTCAAAGAATACCACATCCTTTGTGACATTTTTTCTTGGTGACTGGATCATAACACTTGTATCCCTTCTGAGTAGGGGAGTACCCCAAAAAGATTCCCTTTGTAGCCCTAGGATCTAATTTGGTCTTCTTCGGATCCTTGACATGTATAAAGCATACACAACCAAAGACTCTCGGTGAAAGAGAAAAGTCAGGAAGATGAGGGCAAAGAACAGAGAAAGGGGTTTTCATCCCCAATACCTTGGATGGCATTCGATTTATCAGATATGATGCAGTAAGGATTGCTTGAGACCAATAGTTTTTTGGAACTTTGTGCTGAAATAGTAAGGCTCGAGCAGTCTCCAATAGGTGCCTATTCTTGTGTTCAATAATCCCATTCTGTTGGGGGGTACTAGCACAAGATGACTGATGAATCATTCCAGCATCCTCCATAAACAGATTCAAGGACCTTTCAAAGTATTTTGCAACACTATCTGACCTGAATTGTTTGATCTTCGTGCCAAATTGTGTTTCAATCATTTTGCAAAATGTCATGGTTACCCGCGGTACTTCTTCTCGTGCTTTTAATAAGTAGATCCATGTGCATCGAGAATAGTGATCAATAAAACTGATAAAGTATCGAAAGCCATCAACAGAAATAATGGGAGAGGGGCCCCAAACATCAAAGTGAACTAAGTCAAAAGGAGCTTGAATGTCATTACTCGAAGTTGAATAAATAGTTCTACATTGCTTTGATAGTTGACAGACTTCACAAACTAACTCTTGACTTGAAACACCTTTGAATAATTCTAGAAACAACACTTCCAATGATGAAAGCGATAAATGACCTAGCCTAGCATGCCACAGATGTAACCTAGCTATTGACTCCACATTGGACTGACTACTAGTAGCAGATGTTTGTAAGGCCGAACTGATGTCTGCATCAAGGTAGTAGAGACCTCCACACTCATGACCGCTCCCAATCGTTCTCTTCGTCAATCTGTCCTGAAAGACACAATGAGTAGGAAAAAAGGTTATGCTACAATTCAAATTTTTGGTAAGCTTTGAAACAGATAAGAGATTTGAAGAAAGTTGGGAACATGCAAGACAGATTTGAGTGAGAGGTCCTTGCTTAGGTCAACCACTCCTTTCCCAGAGATGGTAGAGAGAGAACCATCAGCAACCCTCATTTTATCTTGGCCAGACATTAAATGATAGGAAGAAAATAGAGAAGACATGTGTCATGTGGTCAGTTGCACCAGAATCAATAATCCAAGAGGCAGGATCAATAGTACTAGATGCACTAAAGGCAGAGACAATACTTGATCTGGCAAGGGAGGAGGATGGAAGAGAATTGGTCCTTAGACGGGCTAGAGCCCGGCTAAGTACCTCTACCTCATCGGCAGTAAAGCCCAAGGACTCGGTTCCAGGGCAATTAGTAGTCTGTCCCATGGAAGAGGAAGTAACTGTGGATGAGTGTTTTGAACCATCATCACTTTAACCCGTAGCCAGATTCACACTTGCAGATTGACCCTTCTGATGCTTCTTATCTTTCCTCAATGCAGCTGGCTTCAGATGCGGATGGAGAACCCAACAGGTCTCTTTCACATGTCTTTCCCCTCCACAGTGGGTGCACTTCAGATGTCTCTTGTCAGAGTGCCTGTTTCCCCTTTGATTTGTAGAGATTAGGGCCGAATGTTCCACAGACTGTTCAGCTAGTTTAGTTTGAGTATCAACCTGCATCTCTTTTCTTCTCACCTCTTCATTCCTCACAAGGTAGTAAACATGATGTAAGTCTGGCATCTCATCCCTTCCCAGAATTTGGGACCTTATGCTCTCATATATAGGATCTAGGTAAGCTAGAAACTTAAATGCTCTACCCTCTTCAACTTGTTTGTCATGCTTTTCCTTGTCTCTGGCATTCTCCCAATCAATAATAAGGTGGTGATCTAACTCTTCCCATAGTCCTTCTAGTGTAGCAAAATATGTTGCAACACTCATATCTCCTTGCCTCAAGGCAGCAATGTCTTGATTCAGTCTGTAAATTCTGGCATTATTCTTTTTCTGCCCATAGGTTTTAGAAACTTTTTCCCATAGCTTGGCAGCCGTGGAGAAATGTTGAACAGTCCTAGCTACTCTTGGAGTCATTGAGGCAAGTAGCCAGGACATAACTGTAGCATTCTCCTTGCGCCAAGTTGCATATTCAGCACTCCCCACTTCGGTTTCCTTCTTCTGCCCGTCCAAGTAATCAGTGAGTTTCCGGGATGTGATGAAAAGCATGGCTGAGACAGACCATTCTCTGAAGTTGTACTCATCCAACAACACACTTGTGATCTGTAGGCTGTGCAGATTTGGATTCTCCAAATTAGGAGATCTCCCACAAGCCCTAACATCTCTAGAAGACACTTCCCTGGATATGGAAGACATCTTCTCTTACTCGTAAATGTCAAGACTGTAAACACAATATATAGTGAACTGTTTCACACTTACGGAACTTGCTACACTGTAAACTCAGTCCTGAGAACCCGACACAGAGCTGAAACACCGAGTACTGCACTGCACACTGTGCCCTAATTACTGTTGTCACAGATTATAATCTATTGTGCTACCTTCTGCTGTGTTCTAATCACTGCTGTCGCAGCCTGCAACTTGCTGTGTTGGCTTCTACTGTGTGCTAAGCACTGCTATCGCAGGTTATAACCTCACCCACGAACAGTTCTAGGACTGCTGAGATTAGTCCTTCCGCCTAGATCTGTTCTACACAGATCTATCTTTAGCCGAATGGCTACAGTCTGTTGTACTGCGTCTATTAGGGCATCAGCCTCTGGGTCTAACTCCCCTTGGGCCCTACAACCAAGGGAAACCCTAGATGTAGGTCCAGCTGTGTTCTATGACCAACCCTAGGGTTTCTTTGCAGCAACCAAAAAAAAGAAGTGAGAGAGTTAACTGCGAGTAGAAGAAGAGGCGGCTGCTGTAACCAGTCGAAAGATTAGCGCTCTGATACCATGTTTGCTGAAATAAAGCTGTCGAATGAGAGGAGAAGAAGAAGAAGAAGAAGATATGAGATGGGCGGCAGAATTATTCTCAGCCAGCCCTAATCTATTATATATAAGAACATTACATAATATTACATAAATAGGCCAGAATGCCCTTGATTAGTAATGGGACACCTAGTCAAAATAAACACTAAATAAGATTAGGCCCAATAACTAATGACTTAAGACCCAACAAAGATAAACATACAAATTAAGACAGCCGAACCAACATTTAGTACATAGAGAAAAGGACAGATCTGCCCTTAGTACTTACATGACAAATAAAGTAAATAAAAACTGAAATAATAAACTGACCCCAACTGACACTATCATGACTGAAACAAATAATTTCACATACTGTCCTACGAACACAGTGGGGACCACAGCTGTAGGGCCCACATCAGTGTTCTCTACACTCCCCCTCAAGTTGGGAGTAGACATTTATCATTCCCAACTTGGATAGGTCTGCCTCTAACTTCTTCCTTGGTACAGCCTTGGTGAGGATATCCGCGAGCTGCATATTAGATGTGATATACGGGAGACACACTTCTTGTGATGAGGCCCTCTCTCGCACAAAATGTCGATCAACTTCAATATGTTTAGTTCTGTCATGCTGCATTGGGTTGTGGGCTATATTAATAGCTGCCTGATTATCACAATACAGCATCAAGGGCTTCTCATAGTCAATACCCAACTCTTCAAGTAGTGATCTCAGCCACTCCGTTAGCCATTGACCTGTATTCCGCTTCAGCACTAGAGCGGGAAACAACACTCTGCTTCTTACTCCTCCAAGAGACAAGGTTACCTCCCACAATGGCACAATATCCAGAGGTAGACCTCCTGTCATCAGCACTCCCAGCCCAATTGGCATATGTATAGACCTCCACCTTCATGTGATTATTGTTCTTGAGCAGTATACCTCTACTTGGGCATCTCTTCAAGTATGCTAATATTCTCTCTGCTACAAAGAGATGAGAAGTTCTAGGGGAATGCATGTACTGGCTGACAACACTAACTGCATAACTGATATCTTGTCGAGTGAGGCAGAGATATAGGAGCTTTCCAACCAACCGTTGGAACATAACTTTGTCTTCAAGAGGCTCCCCACCCTTTGCACAAATCTTGTGATTTTGTTCAATGGGTGTATCAGCAGGCTTAACACCTAACTTTCCAGTTTTTTCCAATAGATCTAAAACATATTTTCTCTGAGAGATAAAGATCCCCTGTTTAGATCTAGCAACCTCAATACCCAAAAAATACCGTAGTGTACCAAGATCTTTCACCTCACCTCAAACTCTTGATGAAGGAGCTGTTTGAGGGACTCAATCTCACCACTATCATTTCCTGTCACTACAATATCATCCACATATACAGCAAGCAGGGTTAAAGAGGAGTCCACCCTCTTAATGACAGTGTATGATCTGACTGGGCCTGTACATAACCGAACTTTCCAAGGGCTAATCTGAATCTATCAAACCAGGCTCTAGGTGACTGCTTCAAACCATACAATGCCTTGTTCAGTTGGCAAACCTTCTTACCTGTCTCTGTATCATAGAATCAAGGAGGCAACTGCATGTAGACCTCTTCCTGTAAGTCTCCATTCAGAAAAGCATTTTTAACATCCATCTGGAACAAGGGCCAAGAATGATTTGCTGTAAGGGATAACAGAACTCGGATGGTGGTCATCTTGGCTACTGGGGCAAAGGTCTCCAAGTAGTCTATACCATAAGTCTGTGTGAACCCCTTTGCAACCAGCCGGACTTTGTACCTTTCAATGGAGCCATCAACATTATGCTTCACAGTGAATACCCATCTATATCCAACCGGTTTCTTTCCTTTGGGTAGGTCAACCAGTGCCCAAGTATTATTTTTCAACAGGGCATCCATTTCGACTTGCATTGCATCTTTCCACTCTGGAACTGATAAGGCTTGTCGCACTGTTCTTGGAATAGGGGCATTGGCAATGGAAGTGAGATAGGACCGGTAAGAGGGAGATAGGCGATCATAGGATAAAAACTGTGAAATGCAGTGAGCCGTAGATGTGGTGCAATGCCGTTTCCCTTTGCGGACGACAATAGGGAGATCAAGGTCATCCACAGGAGGGGAAGTGGCAACAGTGGAAGGTGTCTCAGTGGGCTCTGGGACTATAATACCTGGATCTGGAGTCACAGAAGGAACTGGAGCTGGCCTGGACTGCCGATGACTAGGATCAACCTGCCTGCATCGCCTGTGATAGACTCTCAACTCTTGATCCCTCTGACCACCCTCACCACTACAACCTTCATCACCCAGTGGAATAGGTAAAGGAACAACCCCACTCCCACTGCGCTCCCCCTGAGGAAAGAGACTCAAAATCCCACTCTCACTGCCTTCCCCCTGAGGAAAGAGACTCAAAATCCCACTCTCACTGCGCTCCCCCTGAGGAGAAACCCTAGGATAATAGGGTGTCTCCTCAAAGAAGGTGACATCCATGGAGACAAACATTTTCCCTGAAACAGGATCATAGCAGCAATAACCCTTTTGAGTTTGTGCATAACCGAGGAAAATGCATTTGGAGGCCTTAGGTTCAAACTTGGAATGATGGGGCCCGAGAAGCTGAACGAAATAGGTACAACCAAAGGTTTTAAGGGGAACGGTGAACAACTCCTCGTCTGGGTATAGAAGGGAAAAAGGGGTTTTCATATCAAGAACCCGGGAAGGAACCCGATTAATGAGATATACTGCCGTGAGGATAGCATCACCCCAGAAGCGAATAGGTACATTGGAGGTAAACATAATGCTTCTAGCCACCACCAAGATGTGCCTATTCTTCCTTTCGGCAACCCCGTTCTGTTGCGGTGTGAGGGCAAGTGCTATGGTGAATAACTCCATGGCTAAGGAGGTAGGAGGTCAATGGCTTAGCAAAGTATTCCTTTGCATTATCAGATATAAGAACTTTGATTTTGGCCCCAAACTGAGTGAGAATCATCTGATGGAAGTTTTGGGTCAGAGCAGGAACCTCATCCCGAGAACGCATAAGATAGACCCAAGAAAACCGGGTATGGTCATCAACAAACAATAGAAAATATCTATACCCACCCATAGAAGAGATGTGATATGGCCCCCAAACATCAGTATGCACAATATCAAAAGAATAATTACTCCTTTTATTACTCAAGGAATAAGAAGTTCTACAATGTTTGGCAAACTCACAACTCTCACACCTCAACTTTGACAACTCAACAGACTCAAATAAAGCAGTAAACAGACTATGCAAGGACCGGAAAGACAAATGACCTAATCGATTATGCCAAAGCATAACCGGACTCACAAACTGAGAAACAAAGGACTTCTTATCCACTGGCTCTTCCCGATGAGAACTCTCTCCAAGCAGATAGATCCCATTCGTCTCACAGCCAGTCCCAATCACCTCCTTGTCTCCAAGTCCTGAAAAACACATCGGTCAGGGAAAAAGGTTACTGAACAGTTCATATGTTTGGTAATACTACTGACTGAAAGCAGGTTAGTATCAAGCTTAGGAACATGCAAGACAGAAGATAAAGAGATAGTATCTGATAACTTGATGTCACCCTTGCCCGAAATGGGAACAAGAGAGCCATTAGCAATGGATACTCTATCTCTGTCGGAGGACAAGTGATAAGAAGTGAACAATGATGGCAAGCTAGTCATATGGTCGGATGCACCTTAATCTATTACCCAACAGTGTTCAGTATTACCTGGAGCTGAAACATGGTAAGCTGAGGCTCGAGTACCTGAATGTGCAAATGCAGATGTGGCAGGAGCTGATGGTGACTGAGATGGCTGAGCTGAATTCCCAACTTCCTTTTCCAACTGTATGAGGGCAGCCCGAACCGCGACTAAAGTCTCTAGGGATGTGCCTTTTGTGCCTGATCAGGATGCTGAAACAGTGTTCACAGCCACATGAGCATTACCCTTCTTATTTCTTAGTTTTGCTGGGACCAAATGAGGATGTAGCTTCCAACAAGTATCTTTTGTGTGCTTGGGTTTCTTGCAATGTTCACATACCAGGTCCCGTTTATCTTCCTTCTTCCTGTCCCTTTCTGGATTTCACCCCCTGACTTAGGTTTAACAGCTTCAGGGCTGGGGAAGGGGGCTGAGGTTGCATCATGACTTTCCTCCTGGTCTCTTCACTATGCACCAGGGAGTATGCTTGAGAGAGGGTCACACTATCTCTGGTCAGTATCTGTTGCCGCACAATGTCATATTCTGAATTTAGGCCAGTCAGAAACTCAAACACCCTATTTGCCTCGACTTGCTTTCTGTGAGTCTGTGCATCTTTGGGACTCTCCCACTCAAGGGTCTTTGGATGGTCAATCTCATGCCACAAAGATTTCAAGGTAGAGAGGTAGACATAAACTAGCTTCTCTCCTTGTTTAAGACTGTTCACCTCACACTTCAATTCATAGGCTTTGGCAATATTAAGGGGTTGGGAATAGGTTTCTTTCACAACATCCCATATCTCCTTGGCTGTCTTTGCCCACAAGTAATTTCGGCTGATATGTGGCTGCATAGAATTACACAGCCATGCCATAACCAAATAGTTCTCTTGAACCTACTTGGTGTACATTAGGTCCTCCTTGGAATGTTCTTTCACATCTCCCAAGAGGTAACCCAGTTTTTCCCTTCCCCCAATAGCCATCATGGCTGATTGGGCCCATTCCAAGTAATTTGACCCATCAAATCTCACAGTTGTAATCTGAAACCCAGTTTCAAATACACTACCATAACTGTTGTTCCCAAAACTACTTTCTCCCTGATTTTTAAACTCCATCTTTGGTCAAGAATCAGTAGCTACAAACTGTTAGAGTCACTACACCAGAAAACAGCACTTGGATAGTCGATCACAATCAGAAAACAGTATAGAATCAATGCAGGTCTGATCTGAAGCCAATCTGTAATCACGGTATATGCATGAACTAGTGCAGGTCTGATCTGAAACCAATTGGCAATCACAGTATATGCATGAAATCAGTACAAATCTGATCTGAAATCAATCGGCAATCACAGTACCAAGCAGTCTGTACAGGTTTTTATCCCCTAGAAGAGCTCAGAGCCAAAAATAGGTCTGAAACCAGCTTAGAGAGCAATCTGAGATGCTGGAGCAGAATTAGGGTTTTAATCGTAGGTCTGAAATAAGTGCTCAGCCGCACTTTCCAAGCAGTCCATACAGTTAGGACCTGTCGTAGGGTCAATGTGAAACCCTAAAACTGATCACCTCTGAGAGAAAACCCTAAAACAATCACTTTCCAAGAAGATAAAGAGGGTTCGGCCCAACAGTCAAACCCTAGATTAGAGAGAAAAACCCTAAAGCAGTTCGGCCTCTCCTTCTAGATAGGTCCAACCTATCTCGACTGATAGCAGTCTCTGGAAACTAAATAAAACTTACTCAGAATGTTGTTCGTTGCCTTCCAGGGTTGCCTGAACCCTAGCCTTCGCTGCTTCTTCCTAACTACCAACACTCTGCAAGCCGTGGCAAGTCCTCAACAGCTGTGAAACTCTCCTGGTAATCTCCAAGAATCAGCCGACGAATACTGCTTCATAAGCTTCCAGCCCTAGCTGGTTCTCATGTGGTCGGCTGGACTAGACACACATGAGAAGCCCTAGATAGGCTCTGATACCAAGTAGAAGATCAAGACTGCAATCAGCCTTGAACCCTAATAGATTTTAGGTTAAGAAAAGTAGAAGAAAAGTGAGAGGAAGGAGAAAAAGAGAAGAGGAACAGGAGAACACAAAGGTTTGAAAGAAGGGACAGATTCTAACACATCTGCCACCGCCACTCTCTTAGTATTTATAGGTTATGTTCAGTACATAGAGAAAAGGACAGATCTGCCCTTAGTACTTACATGACAAATAAAAATAAAAACTGAAATAAATAACAACTGAAATAACAAACTGACCCCAACTGACACTACCATGACTGAAACAAATAATTTCACATACTGTCCTACGAACACAGTGGGGACCACAGCTGTGGGGCCCACATCAGTGTTCTCTACAATAATATACAGTAGCATTTTGTATTGAAAAGAAAATTCATGATTTTCTTTTGCTTAAATTAAATTGGTTTCTCTAAGAGTTACATTTTGATTGGTGATGAATATACTGATAAAAGAATAGGGTATGTTCAAGTAAAATGTATTGAGACTATACCCTGCGACTGCGTAGCCCAACATGCGCAACATCCCAAGGACCACTCCCAATGTTTAGTATGTCTGATCCCTAGAAATTCAAGATGCAAACTAAAAAAAATGAAAAAAAAAGAAATTCAAGAAAACTTCACTTGTAATCAGCTCCATTCTAGGAAGTCCTGTCAACTGATTTAGTACCCTCCTGTGCTGGCTACAGATTTAACTGATCTGAAAATCTACCTGAATGAGATGTTTATCCTAGAATTCAGGGATCTGGCTTTTCCAATTTCTTTCCTTCCATATTTCCCAACAATGACAAAAGTTGTAACACTCTAGCAAATCTTTTCATGAGAACCACTTGAAAGTCCGGCATGCTTCAGAGAATGTGGGTGGAAGGAGATTTTCTCTCATTGTCATTGAGTACATGAGAGGTCTAAATCCAGCTGGTCTTGGAGACTGATTTTTTGATGGATAGTCTTGGAGGCTGATTGACATTATTGAAAGCTGTGACACTCACATGGGTTGGATTTTTCTGTTCAAAAAATTCCAAATTAGGGTTCATGAACCCAAGAGTTCGGCCAGGAGAATAGCAAAACCGCATGGGAGAAAACTTGCTTTCTCCTTGAGTGATTTTGGGACTTGAACTAGGTCACATTAGATCCAAAACTACAAGAAAGATTAGAACTTTACCTGATAGAATGGTCCTCACAAGTTGAAGAAATGTTGTGGAGTTCATGCCCAAGAAATCAAGCTTCCTTCTCTAGTGATTGAATCAAACTGAAACAGCCTTGGGTATTGAGCAACTCGATCCTTGAGATTTCAGGAGTGTTTGGTCGCCCAAATCACCTCTGTTAATGGTGGATTTCTACTGTAGAAGAACCCCCAAAATCCTTTCTTGAATGTGGTTCAAGATGGTGAAGAAAGGACAATATTGCAGGTTTGGTCTTAGGTATCACCTAAGGTTTTTGGACTGAATATTGTTCTCTACAATCCGAGCATCTAACTTTTAAAGGCTCCTAGTAAGTCTCAAATAAACCCTAGAAAAGTCTCAATTGAAGTGGGTAATGGCTGGTCTAAGATAACCTTCTAATTCAGTCCTAGTTTGACTAGACAAGCTAGTTAGTTTCCTTCTGATACTAGAAGACTTGGAATCTTGTTTGAACCACTTCTAATGGGTTTATAATTTCTCAAGGGATAAGAGAGAAGGTATTCTTGTATGGTGTGGGACCCACATTCCAATTTGGATCAAACCACTATAGAGCCCTTTCAGTCACTTGAAGTGAGTTGGGACCACTGGGCCAAATTCACTCTAATTAAAGAGTGAATTGTCCATTAGTGAATGGGCCTAAACATTTTAACCCATCAGTATATAATACTACACACTTGGGCCGAATTCACTCTAATTAAAGAGTGAATTGTCCATCAGTGAATGGGCTTAAACATTTTAACCCATCAGTATATAATACTACACACTTGGGCCTCAACCACTCTATGAGTCCAAGTCCTATGTTCCAATTCCAATTATATATCTATTAGGGTTTTGGGCCTAATAAGACATTTGCTATATGATCTCTCAGCCATTAATATCCAACACTGGGACAAAGGGAAGGACTTATTCCCTTGACATATAACCCAATGTCACACCCTCTCATCAATGGATCCTGGGAAAGAATTATTTATGAACTCCTTTTTCAAAATAGACTATATATAGACAAACACACTTTTGCAAAACAGATCTCAACATTTTTTGAAGTCCACTGTTGACAGTTTTGACTATCCACTGAAGAGGATATGTTTATAGATATTCTCTTTGTCTAACAAAGTAGCTGATCCTATCACAATGATGACTTCCTAGGTATTCCTCATAGCTGCTCCAATTTACCTAGATGTTGACCCCCAAAAGGATCTCTCTAATTGGCATATCAAAAGCAAGTCTGCTAGGTATCCGGTTGAGTACCATTATCAAGTCAGGGATCACAAGCAACGGTCCAGCTATTCCACCTATTCAAAAGTCCAAGAATAATCTGAAACTTAGTCTGGTTTAGTGTTTCGGGCAACCACCCATTCCCACACTTTAGGTCACAACCTTAGCAGATGAGGCAGTCTGCTCTATCACGTGTGTGAATGTCAACCCAAGTCTATCCACTGGTTGAGAATAGACTTGTTCATCCCCCAGACAGGCTTGAACGTGGTTATAGGCTCGCGGGCTTAAATTCGGGCCAAAAAGCCCGGCCCGCAATAACTTCTAGCCGGGCTCGTGTTTTGTCAAAATAGCCCGGCCCGGCCCGACCTAATATTAGACTTAAAGTGAGTAATGTGATTATGTCCATTTGAATAAATTTTTTGATTTAAGAATGTAAAAATGTGTTTTAAAATATAAAAGAAAGGGGAAAAAAACCATCTTGTAGGCCCATTGTTCATTTAAATAGGAAAAAAAAACTATCTGAATTTTTAATTCTAATTTGAATAGGGAAATTTTTTTTATTAGGTCGGGCTTCGGGCTTTTTATCAGGGCCGGGCTCAGGCCCAAGTTATAGGCCCGTTGGTCGGGCCGGGCTCAGGCTCGGGCCTAGCATATTTCCCTTAATGACAAGTGAAAGCCCGGCCCGAGCCCGGCCTGGCCCGGCCCGGCCCATGAACAGGTCTAGTTGAGAACATTTACCCTTACATACTGAATATGATGTTTCAAACATAATCCTAAAATGTAGTAAAAGGGTTAATTTAGTAGAGACACACCACATGGCACATGAAATAATTGTACTTTCACAATAATAGTCAATTATAAACACCATTGGACCTGAGGGCATAAACTGTCGGACAATTATAGGCAGTATTCACAGGAGGGAAGGGTGTCAGCATTGATAACCGCTTCTGTAATAGTCTTGGAGGCTGATCGACTTTTTCGTGAGCAGTGTCTACAGGAAGGGAGGATGTTGAAGTTGATAACCATTTTTCCAGAGTAAGATCTTAATTTGGGTCTGGCCCCTTTCTTTTTTGTAGTAGTCAAACTCAACCTTTAATGACTGCTATATTGACAGATGGCCAAGTAGAGTTGGTAAACTTTAACTTAGGACATAGTTGCCCAGTCCACAACCTTTATAAATTCTTTTTTGTCAGTTGATCAATTTTAAAATGTTGTATATATACTTAATTTTTGATTGAAAATTTTGAAGCCGTTGTTTCATGCTACAATTTTAAAATGTTGTATATATACTTAATTTTTGACAGTTGATCAATGTCAGATGGCCAAGGAAGATCAGACATTGTTTCATGCTACAATTTTGAAGCCATTGTATGATTTATGGTGTTTCAAGCAATCTAGATATCCAACTAGGTGCAGTATGTCTTGTTTGAAATTTATGAGTAATACAACTGATTGTCTTTTACCATTTGCTTGTACCCAGTTCCTCATGCAGGTTTTGGTTTGGGCTTCGAAAGACTTGTGCAGTTTGTCACTGGAATAGAGAACATAAGGGATGCAATACCTTTCCCACGGACACCAGGCTCAGCAGAATTTTGATGCCCATTCTTACTTGATGAAGTCAATGTGGTCTTTCAAGTCATTCAAATAATTATTATGTACCCAGTTATAAAACTCTCTGCTTCTCATTCATTTGCTTTAATTCTTGTAGATGAGCTTATTTATTTGGTTCCTATAAATTTTAGAAAGGTCAGATGTTGTATATAGAATATGGTGTTCCATATAGGGTGAAAATTTAACACCATTTTTTTGCTTGTCATCCGAGACATTGCTTTTAGCCTATTACTATTTTAACATGAATATTTTTCTTTTGACTTACTATATTTTCTCATTCAAGGATTATCAATTTTCAACTTTTGAGCAATTGGCATCTTCTATGCCCAGCGCTGGGTTGGATTCAGGTTGCAGTATCTATTGTGTCTATGGACTGACACCAATTAGTTTCCCCTATATACATCAAGTTGAACATTGATGGGCATCAAGGAATCCTCGGTCATCTGGATTCTGGTATGGGTGTATTTTGCTATCACAGAGAGTTACGTCTCCTTTGTCCAGTCTGGATCGGTGGACGTAGGACATGATTCTGAGGGTCAAGTCATCTCTATCGACTGGTATGCACTCTTGGATTTTCTGGGGAGGTAGAGGGTGACTCAGGTGGTCATTGGCTAGATGAGGCATGGAGAAGGTTCAGGGGTGTATCTTTTTTTTTTTTGGAAAGCCCATAGGCTACTTTTATTCAATAGTCAACAGACAGATTACATCTCACTAAGGATCAATGGATTAAGTCCGGGGTGGATGACCAGGTCATCAGAGGAGTGTGAAACCTCCAACTTTGTTAAGCGATGAGAATACAACGAAATAGCCATAGAATTTCAAACTGAAAGCACGACAATCCGTAATTACACTCAGCGGCTCAACCGCCATGGCAGCTTAAGAGAGGTAATGTAAAAGGGTGTATCATTATTGTATTAGATGGGCAGATAATTAGCGTGCCTGAGGAACATCTTGTTCAACTGGATCGTCAAATGATGAAGTTGGCTCTACAGACATGAGTGGAGGTTAATAGTACCTTGTAATTGTATTCCGGCTGCCCCTGACTAGTTTGCTTTTTTAACTTGTGTTGTATGGGGAGGCTGGTTGCCATCCTCTTTGATTGTTTTTAATTTTGGTAAATCCCTTAAACCTTCCATAGGTTTTCTGAAAAAACTCCCCTGAGCTTTGACCTGCCCTTAAACCTCCTCTTACTTCTGGAGATAAAGGGACTTATAGACCACTTATGTTGCTTTTAGGTAGATGGGGACATAAATGTCTATTATGCCCATATTAATTCCTCCAATCAGGTTAGTAGATTTTCGTAGCTCCAACTTTTTATTTGAATTGTAAATATAAGTAAAATATATTTCGGAAAAGTACGGATAGGCTCAATGCAGATTTCTGATTTCTACTGCAGAACTATAAACATTCCAAATGGCAACAACCCACACTCTATGCACCAAAGCCTGCCAGTGAATTGGCACAAATTCTAAGCTGGCACCTACCACAACAGTACTTTGGGCCTACAAATTCTAACCCTGGGCTGAATCGTCATTCTCCCAATATATTTTGGTTTTTCATATTCTTTACCGCATAAGCAAACCATTTTTGGGTAGAATAAACAAACCCTTTGGTTATTTTAAGTGTTAGGGTCCTTAAGGAGCCTCCATATTTGTTTTATAAGAAATAAGAAAGAAGAATGTAAAACGAAAAGGTAAATAGAGGTTTAAGGGTATTTCATTTTTGTTAAAGATTTAAGGGTATTTTATATTTTTTGGTTAAAGGTATAAGGGTATATCAGTCATCAAACATTTTGTTTAAAATTTAAATTCTATTGAAGTAACAGAAGGGTTAAGTCCCTTTATCCCCAAAAGTTGGTAGAGCCGTAGAGGTTTAAAGGCAGCTCAAAGTTGAGGGGAGGTTTTAAGGTCTTTCCAGAAAACTCGGGGGAAGTTAAAGGGATTTATCGGTTTATCCTTTATTTTTTTCAAATTTTTCAGTAATAAATAAATTAATTAGTGGTAAACATAGATTTTGTATCCATTCCGATGATAGCATCTACGCTTCCTATCAATTTGGTAGTAGATGTGCTATGTGTTTACTTAGTCACCCAAGAAAATTGGCAAAACGGATACTCGACAAATTACAGAAAACCAAGCTACAGAAACACTGAAACATATGATGTCCCTGTCATATATGCTGACATTTTATGACATTAGACACATGGTCTAGTTATTTACTATACTCAATCATCCCTTGGACACAACGATGACCTAGTAGCTGAGATGAGATGGTCACTCAGCGTCTCTGACTATGGAGGCATATGCATTTTGCTCCCATCCCCACCACTTGGGATCTGTTTGTTTGTATTGAAGTTTGGCATCTAAAACTGTTAGAATTACATTAAAAGGTGTACTGGAGTTGGTGAATTTTTCTTAGGGCTCATATCTAAATGCAAAGAATGTCGTATTAAAATTTGAATGCCAAACTTTGAAATCCAATTGACAATTTTAACCTTAGACAAAAGAATGTTCAACTATTTAATAAACTAATTAACAATTAACAAAATAATTAAAAAGAATAATAAAATATTTAAAAATTAAAGTTTGACTAACAATTATTAAAATAATAGATAAATAAACAATATTAGTTAAAATTTTTATTTGCACATGTGCAAGTCTTACCAGTAACAGGAGCACAATCAGAAATGCGGGGGGGTTGAGAATCTCAGGATAAATTTGAGCGGGCCAACCATAGTTGAACACTACCACTTGACCTGTATTATCTGTTTAGTGCAGTAGAAATATCACCCAAACCTCTTAGAAGAAAGGATTTCATGGAATGATGGACCATTCTGGAGAATCTATCACATGGATCTCTGTCGAGAGAGAGAGAGTCCCAATTATACTGCAATTACTCCGCCAACAATAGACACATTTGTTTTGCTTTAACGTGTCTAAAGTGAAACACCATAGCATTCAGTTTTCAAAGATCTGGGCCATCTGGCCACTGGAAGAATCAAATTCTGGGCTTTCTATGGTCTAAATTCCCTCTATTAATCAACATACTTCATTGTCATATATATATATATATATGAAAAAAAAGAAATGCAAAACCAAAAGGACAGGAGGAACATCTTATTTTTCTTTCACTCCACGAGAAATCGGAGGGGGGTTGCTATTCTTAGACTCTCTTCCATCTTCCTCGAGGACTACCTCAACAATTATCGGAGTTCTGTCAAATAAATCAACAAATGAACTGTACAATAGTGCCTAGACGTCCTTTTGCTTTGGAAAAAGGACACTAGCTCCCTCCATACATAGGGAGGGCCTCCTGAAACATTATAACCCCGACGTAGTAGGAAACTGTTGCAAGTGCATTTGATCAAACATAATTCCATACTTATGTTCCCTGCAGGGAATCAAAATCCACTGCCGCCTCCTAGCTCTTGGGGTAGAGGATGGGGGTTAAGTGCTGATTGATGCAATGGTCGTCATGAGAAGCAAAATTGGAGAATCACAAGTTTTTTATGCTGGCTCACAGTTCCACTTCATGAAGATCATCTCCAAAACTGTTGCCATTCACCGGCTGATGCATTGATGTTGGATCACTAGGCACCAATGATGATCGTGGCATTCTCAATGCCTCTCCTGGAGGTTTTATTTCAGCCATCCTGGGCACATTAAATGTATCATTGAAGCTTCCACTCCAGGATGCTGTACGCCGTGAAAGTTGAGAAAGGGACCCATTTCCATTTCCCATCATCCCCATTCCCTTGTTTACCATAGGAGAAATGCTACCCATGCTTGGGAACCGTTGCATGGACAATCCAGATGATGATGGTAAAGATGAGATTGACGAATCATTAATAACAGATGTTGAAGGATCATCTTCAGCTATAACAGCCTCTGGTGTGCTCTTGTCTATTGTATCTATTGTCTGTTCTCCTGAAGCTACAGGAGTGGGGATAAAAAACTTGGCACTTGCACCACCTGGTTTTGCAGCTGGAACAGATGGTGACTGGAATTTGGCTGTGGAGGCACCACTCTTGTTGAAGGTGTCAACGTACCTGCAGAGATCACAGTCCAGAGGTTCCCGTTAATTGCAAGCCTCAAAATACGATATAGGAAAACATAGTTCAGAGTGCCATTCCTGGCAAGGTTACCTCAGTTCTAAAAATGGCTGAATGAGAATCATAAGTGGAAAAAGAAAGGGTATATTAACAAAGAAGAATGATAGAAGAAATTTCAAATGCCCTTACCTTGATCGAACACCCATACGCCCACGAGCTGAAAATTGGTTAGAGCTGGGTGGGATGGGTGGGATCCCTGGACTCCGTTCTAAGGGAGTTGGGCTTTTGGTTTCTGGCATTTCATCAGCTGGCAAGCTTTCACTCTTGAATGCATCTCTTATGTTGTAATCTGACATCCCATTCTGGAAGACAGAAGTTGGTGGTGGGGGTGGTAAAGCTGCTTCTTCAGATGGAGGTTCAGTGCCTTCCTCTACCCACCGCTTAAGCTTCTCATCATAATAGAATTTATTCTTTTCACCCAATTTTGCCTTTAGAAGGAAGACAGCAGAAACTCAAAAAATTAAGCAACAAATATCATGGAGAGTTTGTTGCACAGGAAATGTAGGAAAATGAAAGTGGTATGATTTGCTCGAGAAAACACATCCAATTTGCATTCAATTGTCAAGAGGAAAAAAAAAATGTATCAATTCTTAAAATTCTGTATAACACTATTTTTTGGTCATTGGCTCTATAGGTCAAAAATAAAGGCCAACCCTGTGTAATACTCGGTTCTTAGTATTACTTCATCAAAAAGTTCCTGGCATCCAAATAGCTTTTTGGAAGCGAAAGAATCTTCATTTTCTTTATTTTATTTTCTTTAGAAAGAAGTTATCACAGAAGTAGTAATTTGAGAAATTACCTGTCGATCAGGGCGGGATCTTGAGACCCAGCCCATGGTCTTCTGTAGGATCTGTGATCCAAAACGTCCAAAGCGAGATGGTGCACCTGAGACCGATGCTTTGCTTTGTGCATCAGAGGCGGCTGCTTCCTTTGATTGATTGACCTGACCCTATACAATATCAGCAAGACTTAAGTTCATAAAAATACCTGATGATGTAATCACCCTCAGAAACAAAGATTTCATTTATTTGCAAGTAACAAACCTGTCTTGGACTTCTACCAAAGTCTGGCTCTGAAATGCTTCTATTATGCATTATCATTCTATTGCCATCACCTGCCCATTCGCTTATAGGCTCCATTGATGCTGAGGGCATTAATGATGACATGGCCATTGTTGACTGACTGTTGGCTACTCTAGGACCTAGTGGGTGGCTATCATGCTCATTACTCTGAAAGCTGCTCTGGCTTGTTGACTGGGCTGGTGGTGGTGGGGCCCCAATCATGCGATGAATGGATCTATCAATGAAAGGGAGCAATTTACCCACAAGTTTTGCAGGAGCCAAGTTTGTGCCGTATCCACCCTGGGTATGTAACATACACTTGAATCAATACAAATGGCTGAGTGAAGACATTAGTATGTTTGAACTTGACTCAAGAAGGATACCTGCTGATGGGTTTTAATGCGCTCCTCAAGAGATGATACTAATTGTCTCCAACTATCCACTTCAGGAGCTCGGCCAGTTTTCAATGACTTCAATATTGCTTGGCAATACCTGCCAAGACAGAATGATAAGAGAACTAATGGCATTAATGCAAAAACCATGAAGGAAAGAGATAAAATACATCTACTTACTTCAATGCATCTGAAACTTTCCCCACTTCAGCCAGCATATGGGCATAGATAAGCTTATATGGCTGAAATGGTAGCAGAACAGACTGTGAATTTCCAAGCACCTTTGAATACTCGTATAGTTCTGTCCTCTGTCCAAATTTAATAGATCAGAAGTTATATTCTCTTAATAAGTACCCACCCAAAATATTCACTGGCATCTGACAAAACAATGCACATAGAGGACAGGAAGCATAACTGATAGGAATCAATCAGCACACTTAAAGAGTTTTCTAGAAGTAAGAAGGCTTTACAATAGGTCCTGATATGGCACAATGATGTAATTGGGATCTGAGCTGAATTGGTTACAATTGTTCTGCAGGTTCCAATGATAGGGCCTGATTTGTCTAGTTAAAGTTTGTTTATGTCTAAAGTTTTAGAGTCATTTAATAAGCAGTTCAAGAGTTATTAAGTCTTTCTTTGAATTGAAAAGGATAATGGCAGTTCAGTTTGAGTCCTACTAGGGTTGTTATGAGTCTACAGTTTTTGAGCCCTAGGATTCTGAAGTCTATGATCTATAAATATGTATGGGTGTTTTACACAAAGATCAATGAAGTTTATTGAGTTTTTTTTTTTTTTTGAGATTATGTTAATTATAATTTGTGATTCCCATACCCTAGTGTGATTCTAGGCACCCCGTGAGTGATCCCAAGTATTCTCTCTCTATTTTCTCTATTTTCTTTCTTTCTTATAGGCTTTTTGTGTTCCTGGTTGAGTGTACAAAAAGCTTTTCATGGTGTCCAGCTTATTTCTTTTTTGCAAGCTGGACCTTTTTTTGAGAGATTAGTCAGGTTTTTTTGTATATTTCCAATGCACAGGCTCTCATGTTTGAGAGAAGGTAAAGTATAATTTCAATGAAAAAAACCAAAACAAGTATAACAAGCTGCTATACAAAAAGGGGAGATACACCAAGACCTATACATTCCTAAACCCCCACCCCTGCACATTTTGAATGCCCGAAATACTTGGTTTTTTTTTCAGGAATTGAGTTAGGACATCTACAGGAAGGGTATTATCCTTTAAAACAGGTCAGATGCCCCAACTCACTGGTTTAAGTGTGGTGAGCTCAATTTAAAGTGTATATCCAAGGAGCATGGTCTCTGGTCCATGCCAATACAATTTAAAGTGATAAAAAAAAAAACAAAATCCTTGTTTATAGCTATTTTTTGATAATAAAATCAAAGAAAGTTTTATAAAAGAAATAAGCAAACAGGATTTTGCAGCCCAAGCAAAAGGAAAGTACCCAAACAAGATATGCAAATATACAAGAAACCCTCTTTTCGAAAAAGGAACTACAAATACAGAAGGATGTCCACAAAAGCTCCAATTAATTCCTTGACCACCAGAACAACCTAAGTCTTCTAAACTTCAAGCCCCTTGGTGACCTTACAAAGATTGTTCATTAAAAAATTCAGAAAGATTACAGAAATGAGTAGCCTCAGCTACCCACTAGAAATTAGAGTTTGCCAACTATCTACTTTTAACTTTCTAGCCTTACAACTGAGCCCAGAAACAATGTTTCCTGTTAACCCCCTGTTTTGCTAGCTGATCTGCAAAGCCATTTTCCGCTCTTGGAGTCCACTGTATTTACAACTGCATGTCCTTGGAAAAGCATTTAAACTTCTTAATTTCATTTCTATAGAGTCGGGGAATCTTTTCATTTTGCTTTAACCAGCTTATGACCACTTTGGAATTGCCTTCCACGACCAGCTTTCTCACTCCCATAGCCTTTTGTATACCAAAAACCATGCCTTTAGTTCAGCTGTAGTGGAGTCTCCCCTTCCAATAGGGCCTGAGAACAACCCCACCACAGTCCCTTTGTCATTTCTTATCACCCCTCCAATTCCAGACATTCCTAGGTTTCCAAAACTACTTCCATCAAAGTTTAATTTGAGGAAGCTAGAATCAGGGGGATCCCACTCTCTTAAGTCCTTTTTAGTTGATGAAGAGGAAGCTACTGTCCTCCAATCTCTTAAGATATCATCCACAGTAAAATCTGAGAACAA
Organism: Nelumbo nucifera; assembly: GCF_055504915.1. Taxonomy (NCBI): domain Eukaryota; kingdom Viridiplantae; phylum Streptophyta; class Magnoliopsida; order Proteales; family Nelumbonaceae; genus Nelumbo; species Nelumbo nucifera. The sequence continues at coordinate 28,503,440 of NC_142654.1, forward strand.
TCCCACAGATTTTATCCACAAAGTCACCTTTATCATGTTCCCTTCTATCAGCACTTCCTTGCATCTTTTCCTTTCTTAAAAAATTCTCAGATTTCTCACCTCCCATATCACCCAAAGCACTGCTGCCAGGGTGCATCCCCATAGCATTCTACCTCTTCTTTTTGGCCATCTGAAAGTGGAGTCGTCAAATAGCCTTTCCAAACTCATCAGGGTATCCCACCTGCATCCAAAGAGAGAGAAAAACCAGTCCCAAATACAACCAACAACAGGACAGGAGACAAAAATATGAAAAACAGTTTTGCCATTTGACTTGCATAAACAACACCAATTAGGTGAAAGGCACCAGCCAGGCCTCTTCCTCTGCATCAGATCACAGGTGTTAATTGCACCATGGTAGACTTCCCAACAAAAAGCACTCACTTTCGGGGGAATAGGGCGACACCAAACTTCTTGGACTGGAAGCAAAACCACAGGTTGAGCAGGAGTGGACAAGGTTTTAAAGAAGGAAGCACAACTGAAGGCTCCAGAGGGGTGAGGAGTCTAAAGCCTAGTATCTTGTTTGGAGGTATCAAGAAACACCCCATCTAGTAGCTGAAGGAGAGAAAACACCAAGTCCATCTCAGAATCCTTCACATTTCTACGAAGCCCTAGATTCCAAGCAAAACCAGACTGGGAGGGAGAGGGGATTAAGAAATCAACAACCGGTTTGTTCTCAAGGGAGGAAAGGGCATAAATTGAGGGGAACAGTGTCTCCAAAGGAGAGTTACCCGCCCACACATCTTCTCAAAAATTAATTTTGTTACCTGAATTGAGATCAAACCTGACATAACTTAGTAGTAGTGGAAGGAGTTTGTGAATCGCTTTCCATGGTGATGCGCTAGAAGCCCTACAAGATACTCCAGCATCCCAACCATTCTCTGAGAGCCAGTATACGCCAGCCACAATTTTGTGTCACAACCTATCCGTCTCGCAAGGAAAACTCCATAACCATTTCCCTAGTAAAGCCTTATTCCTTTCCTTTGATCTCCCTAATAATCCCAAGCCTCCAAACTCTTCTTATCACCCACTTCCCACAAGAAATCCCTCATTATCCTCTCCAATTTCTTTCCAATAGCTTGAGGCATGCAGAACACTGAGAGGTAATACACTGGAAGATTTGCTAAGGTAGACTTAATGACAGTAATCCTACCCCCCAAAGAAATGTAGTTCCTCTTCCACCCCGTCAACTTCCTTTCAAACCTTTCCACTACCGGATTCCAAAACTCTAGATTTCTAGGATTTGCCCCAAGAGGAAGACCTAGATACCTCGGCAGCCAGTCACTCCATAAGCAGCCTAGCTCCCCAATCCACAAGTTAATCTCCTCTTGAGCTCATTTGATCCTTGCCGCCACACTTTTATTGAGGTTCACCTCTATATTTGTCACTTTTTCAAATAGATTCACGAGCATCTTTAGGTTTCTTGCATTTAACTCGCCTCCACTCTCACAAAAGATAATAATGTCATCCACAAATTGTAGGTGAGTTACGCCACTCTCTCCCATCCTATTCTCCACTCCTTTAAAAGACCCCTCTTATCTACCCTCGAAATCAGTCTACCAAGCACCTTTGCTAGAATGGTGAAAAGGAAGCGAGAAAGCGGATCCTCTCACTCCTCTTTGGGCACCAAAGAAGTCCTTGACTACACCACTTACTAGAACTGAGAAGTGGCAGGATTTTAGACAACCCTTAATCCATTTGCACCATCTTACTCCAAATCAGCATTGTCTCAATGCTTCAATCAGGAACTCCCAATCCACAAAATCGTAGGTTTTCTCTAGATCCAACTTGCACACAATGCCCTTCTTACCAGATTTCTTGAAATCCTCACACATTCATTGGCTGTGAGTATTTGGTCTGAAATTTGTCTATCTTGGACGAAAGCCCCTTGGAATTGAGAGATGATTGACGGGAGGGCCTTTTTTAACTGAAGAGAGAGAATCTTGGCTAGGATTTTGTACTAACTTGTTATCAAGCTGATTGGCCTGAAATCTTTGGGATGGAAAGCACCAGATTCTTTGGAACCAGCGTGATAAAAGTAGCATTTACCCCCTGCTAACAATCCCACTGTGATAAAATTCCTCAAAGACTTGCATAAGATCGCCCTTAATCCACTTCCAACAGTCTTGGTAGAAAGCCATAGAGAATCCATTGAACCCTGGTGCTTTAGAGCGACCCATAGAAAAAATTGCTTCCTTTACCTCATCCACCTCAAATTCTCTGTCCAAGTTCCTGTTTATGGTATCTTCTAAAACTGGCCAATCTAATCCTTCTAACTTCCATCTTCCTAATAGAGGACTCCTAAAAATCGATTTAAAATGATTCACCAAGGCCTTTGCAATTTCATCCTGATTAGTTATTGTGTCATCCTCCAATTCTAATAGAGATATCAGATTCTTCCTTTTCCTTCCATTCACAATCATGTGAAAGTATTTTGTGTTCCCGTCCCCTTATTTGATCCAATGCACACTTGATTTTTGCTTCACATCATTTCTTCTCTTAGGAGTGTAGTTTCTAACTCTCTTCTCAACTCAAATCTCTCTTCCTTATCCCCTACTTCCACCGACCCTGACTCCTTATTTATTTCTTCAATTTTACTTATCAAATTTACCTTCCTCTCTTCTAATCTCCCAAACTTATTAAGATTCCACTCCTTGATTTTCAATTTTAGGTTCCAAAGCTTCCTATGGAATCTAAGCCCTTCCCACCTAAGGATCATCTTCCTCCCACCACTCCTTGATTTTTTGCACAAACTTTGGGACTATAAGCCACATGTTCTCAAATCTAAAGGGCTTCAGACCCTCTCCTTTTGTCCCTTGTTCAAGACATATCGGCCAATGATCCGAGGTGATTCTGGGTAATATTCTACCTACCAAATTAATCCAATGTTCCTCCCAGTCTTGAGAAACAAAAAATCCATCCAATTTTGAGCATAATAGATTCTCTTGGCAATTAGTCCAAGTGTACCTACTTTGTCCAATTCCAATTTTCTTTAACTCAAAAGTTTCTATAAAACTATTGAATCTCCTCATGCTGGTAGTCACCTTTGCCTTGGATTATTCGATTCAGCAACATGTCTTATCACATTAAAATCACCCCCCAAGCACCACGGGCCTTGCCATAGTCCTCTCACATCTGCCAACTCTTCCCACATCTCATTCCATTCCCTGTACGAGTTAGGCACATATACATTTGTTAGCACCCAACTAAAATTGTCGTTTACACTTCGCAATTTCACAGACACTGAGAATCTTCCTATTAAATCCTCTACACATTCCACTGTCTCCTCATTCCATAGGGTAGCTATCCCTCCTGATGCACCACAAGATGGAGCCATGGTCCATCCAATGCCTCTACCTCACCAAGCACTTCTTACACACCTCCTATCAATCTTTTGTGCCTTTAATTCTTGTAGCAGCACTACATCTGGCTTTTCTCTCCTTATACTTCTTTTATAAGCCTTCTTTTTGCTGCTCTCCCTAATCCTCTTACATTCCAACTTATAATCTTCATTTCGGCACCACATTGCTTAGCCCCTACCTTACCTTTTTTACTTTCTACCTTTCCTTCCACCCTTCTCCCCTTCCTTCACCCTTTTTTTTTTATCATCCCCTCTTTCCCCACCCATCTCTAAGTTTTTCCACCTCTCTACCCTTCCTCTTACATATTCTTCCCCAATCAACCTCATTCTTCTTTTGAGTCTTATCCAAACCCAACTTGGATATTTTTAAGCCCATCCTCTTTGCCCATTTCGACAATGGAACTTCCTCGTTAAATTCACCCTCCCCTAGACTCGACACCTCTACCTCATCTGCTCCACCTGCTTCTGCCCTCTTTTCCCAATAGTTTCTTCTTTATTTCCCCTAAAACACCATTCTCTCCTACCCCCCCCCCCTAAAGCTACACTTCTTGCCTCTCCATCTTGTGTACCTTCACCAACCTTGGGCTCTCTTTGACAATGGCTTCCTGCTATAGCATTAGTAGAGACATCACTAACATCACTAGTAACCAAAAGCAAATTCACACAGTTACCTTGGTTACCTTGTAAACCTAGGGAGGAAGTAGGACTCAATATTGGCTCAAATAACAACATTCCTCAAACCTGAACAGAAGAGTGTTGTAGGTTGGTCACCGTCTGGCTGAATCATGTGGGACTGGCCTGAATCTGAAAACTTATTCGGTGAATCTATGCTCGTCTCTTGGCTCGACTCTCTCATTATCATGGTCATCCCTTGTAGTTGTTTCTGACTTTGGTCTGAATCCTTCCCCCTTGGATGCATGTCATCCACTCTACTTCATCGAACTTGCACTGAAACAGGTTGTATACTTGGCTGTACTTGTGGACCATGGATGCCAAGACTGAGGTTGAAAAAAGCTTCCAAGTTAAGATCTTCTAACTCCTGAACTGCATTTCTTCCTTGTTCTTGCTCACTTTCACCGCAGGAGTTCACATTCGAACTCGAAAGCTCGAACTCCTTTGAGCTACTCCAATCGGAATCACTTTCTTCCAGGAAATCAATTCTTTTCCTAGGGTGCTCAACAACCATTCTTTGCCGCTGATTCCATTTCAGATTTCTTCCCTCCTAAGTTTCAGACGGTCTCGATAGGGTTGAAGACGATGATAGACCTTGAGAATTTTCTATCAGAGGTTCATCCAACCGGCTCACGTGATTGCTTTACTTTCCTTCCTACAAAACTGGTAGGGCCCGAGTTGACCCACTGGTTCGACTGATGTCAACCAATCTTTTGTCTCGTTCCCTTGTGGGCCCGCCCCCCCATTACACCTGTTCCTTTATTTAGTATTTCCTTAAGGCTTCGTTTGGTTTGTGGGAAGATTTGGGTGGGATGGGAAAAGATGGGATGGGATGGGAAAGTGTAAAAATTTAACTTTTCATTGTTTGGTTTTACATGGAAAATAGTAGGAAAATTACCCAACACAAAACAAAGATCTTGGAGGTTCAATCCACCCTCATCTCCAGTGAATGCCTTGGTGAGGATCGTCATCAACAGTGTTACCTCGTGCGAAACTGGAATCGGTAAATTCCTCCGATCTGGGTTTTACCATGGTGGCAGAGGAAGTCAAGAGATGGATGCAATCCCAGAAGGAGCAATGAGAAGGGCAATCCCAGAAGCCGGTGGCTACAATCCTAGACTGTACCGGTGAGATGGCTGCAATCTCACAAAACTGGAATCGTGAGATGGCCAATGATTGTATCGGTGAGGAAGTAGAGAAGCCGGTGGCTGCAATCCCAAAAGGAGGTGTTCTACTCCTTGAGAATGTTAGGTTTTACGAGGAAGAGAAGAGCAACCTTGAGTTTGCAAAGAAGCTAGCTTCTCTTGCTGGCCTGTAGCGGCGATTACCAACAGCGGCGGTGGCAGTGGTGGCGGCAGCAACGAGAAGGGCAAAGGCGATTACCAGCAGCGGTGGTGGCGATTACCAGCAGCGATGAGGATGAAGATGAAACTCGAGTTTTCTCAAGTTTTTCCACTGGGGTCCACGGTTTTGGTGTGACCCCGATTACACAACTTTGGGATCTCGCATCCCACTTTTTTTCTCATCCCATCCCCTGTTTCCCTTGAAACAAATGAGAGAAAAAGGAATATTTTGGGAATATTCCCTTTTTCCCATCCCCATCCCACAAACCAAACGGAGCCTAAAGGAGAAATCTCCCACTTCACATTCCCCCCTTTTTGAAACCTACGCGCCCAAGCCGTTGACTCTTTGTCTTCCCCAATGATCTTCTCCTCCACTTGCCTGCTTATAAACGCTTGTAGTTTCTCTTTCACCTCCACATGTCACCCAACCGGCCACATCACCATCATCTTCAACCTCCGACCTCCCACTCATAGTGTCGCTTCCAATTCTGACGCAACCCAAACCTTGCTCCAAAGACCTACGACCAGTATTTCGAACGAGAGAGGGATGGCTTCTGACTTCACACCTGCTATCCTCAACCCAATGGCTTTCAAATCCAATTTCTTATATGAGAGGAGCACTCCACCCAGGGCAACAGCTATTTTCTCCAACACTAGCTTACGCCATAGACTGAACGGTAGCCCTCTCCATCAATGAAAATGCACATTTTCTTCCCATGTTTTGAGAGTTTTTTTTTTTTTTTTGAAATAGGTAAAGTATAGATTTCTATTAATTCAGCTATTTCAACAATTGCATCTGGCCCATGAGCTAGTACTAATATACAACCATACAAAAAGAGTAAAAAAGCTTTTAGACTAACATTGCTATTTTTTCAGTTAATATGTATGCTGATTGATATATAAATCTAGAGAACCAACCAAAGTTTAGTTTTTATATTATAAAATTCTTACTGTGCCCTACTGTCACCCAGGATCACCTATAGACACCTTGACAACTATGGCTAGAAGGGCAATACAATGTATTTTGAGATAAAGATGCATGCACGATTGCAAAACAATGTCTATATACAATAAACTGATCTAGGAAGGGAGCATAACAAAAGAGCAAACTTGAAGATAGAATGGGAAAGGTATCATGTGCTGCACGAAGAACAATACTATGTCTATTCAGATATATGTATACACAATTGTAATACAATGTTCATCTACTATGAACTTCATTTTAACAGTTACTATGAAATATTGTGTCCAACTCTCTACTCCTTAAAAACACCTCCTTTATCTTCTAATTACTTAAGGGAAGTAACAGCCTCAAACATTATCCTTAATCTCCAGATATAAGTACTAGAAGTATTGAACTTAATAATGATGAACTCCAGAATGAATAAGAAAAATGTTCCTGGCTTTCAAATAGTAGGAACAATATGAGAGTGAAAGAGGAGCATACAAGACCTGAATAGCCTCAGGACTAGCATAGGTTCGAGGGAAATTCCAGTGGTCCGCACCAATAAGACACAATCTTGCACTGTCAGAATATGACTCAAAGTTTGCTTCAGCAACCAAGTAGCATATGTGTGCAGCAGTAATCTGTACCAAAACTTCTGTGAGGACATTTATACACAAAAGACAAAGACATCTTTTGCATTAGGAGGTAAATTTAACTGAGTAAACAATTTGCAAGATGTACCTCGCCTCTCTCTTTCCACAGGCAATCTCCAAGATGAATAATTACAAGCTCATCACCTTTTGTTCGGTTCGCAGTTATGATGGCCAAATTTTCTTCCCAGTCATCTAGCATACAATTGGATCCAATCTGTTATCCATGCAAAAAAAAAAAAAACTAGATGAGCTAACTTAAGACAATAGTTCAAGGAATTTTTTATGATTTTTATAATGCATCAGTATAAGAATTAGATCAAGGGGCAAAATGCATAATCAGGAATATACACAAGGCTAATGCACTTCCTCTTCCTGCACAACAACCATTATGATACATATAGCACATGATTGAAACTACACAGTGCCTGTGAATCAGTAGAAACTGGCTACATTAGAAACCTGAGCAGGCTGTTGTGATATATGCCCAACACCAGGTGGAACACCACTTGTACTGTCTGCGGAAAATACATCGGCCGGTTGGCCTGCAATTAGCAGGCATAATGTCCGTAAGGGCGATCCTGCTACTAACTGGTGGTGTGCCATTTTTTTCACAGTATCAACATAAGACTGCAGTAATTCAGAAAAGAAACAAAACAAGATTAAAATAGACAAAAGAAGAGGTCGAGAAACTACACATATTCTCCAGATAAATTACCGACAAATCATTCTGAACATAAGACTGGAAAGGAAAAGGTAAAATATGTTGCATATAACCTGGTCGCCAAGTTGTGCTGCAAGAACAAGTGCAGGTCCCCACAACTGACCTTCTTGTGCACATTGGAGAGCCTCTTTTGTTTTACCAGAAACAAGAAGATTCTGTACCTCAACCGCAGTTGCCTAGAATATGCGATCAACATTATTAACTGAAGGTTTCCCATAGGAAATAATATAAGGAAGTGCATATAAGAATCATGGCTTACCCGTATCTGTCCTTCAGAAGGCAAGTTCTGTAAACAGTGAGTATGGACTCCATACCCACTTAATTGGGCATTATTTCTTTTAGCGGATGCAAAAAGCTTAGCCACTGCTGATTCTGGGCTATCATTTTCCTATTAAAAAGAAAGTAGAAATGCAAAATAAGATCACAGATCATGTAATAAAATCCATAAGAGAGCTCTTGATAAGAAAGTATTCTTGCCAAATTGCTCTTGGATAAATTAGCTTATAGAGATTAGTTGAAGTGAAGACTGGAGACAAAGGGCTAAGGTGAAATGGCTGAAGGCAGGGGGTAAAAATTCCAGTTTCTTTCATAAAATGGCAAAGGCAAGATCTAGAATAAACACAATTGAAAGGATAGAACATGAGGGATTAAGTGAAGAAACACGGGGGTTAAGAAATTGGTAATTGATTTCTTCTCAGGCTTGTTTAAAGAAAAGTGGAAAAGAAGACCATTGCCATTGGGTTTAAACTTCAAAAGAATCTCTGAAATGCAGAAAAGTTTTTTAGAGGTTCCTTTCTCAGAAAAGGAAATTTGGCAATTAATAAAAAAACTTGGACATAGGGAAGTCCCAAGGTCCAGATGGGCTTACCAATTTATTTATAGAAGCTGTTGGGATGTGATAAAGACTGATATGATGCAGGTTTTTCAAGAGTTTAATAGAAATGCATCTCTGGAAAGGAGCCTGAATGCTACACTCATTTCCCTGATTCTGAAAATTGAAGGAGCAACAAATATTAAGGATTTCAGGCCCATAAGCTTACTGAACAGCTTCTACAAAATCCTAGCCAAAGTTTTAGCTGAGAGGATGAAAAAGGTTCCTGCTGATGTGGTTTCTCATAATCAGTTTGCTTTTGTGCCAGGGCGCCAAATGTTGAGTGTTTTGGTGGCAAATGAAGTAATTGATTCTAAGGAAAGGGCTCTCCGGGTTTGATCAGTAAGCTTGATTTGGAAAAATCCTGTGACAATGTTAACTGGAGATGCTTGGACTTTGTTCTAGAGAGAATGAACTATGGTCAGAAATGGAGGAATTGGATAAAAGTCTGCATTACCTCACCTAAGTTTTCAATTCTGTTTAATGGTCAATCAGTGGGTTTCTTCAAAAGCTCTACGGGACTCCATCAGGGTGGCCCTCTTTCCCCCTGTTATTCATATGTGTAACAGAAATCCTCACTATTTTCATCAAGCTAGTGGGGGGAGGGTTTATGGAAAGGCTTTAAGGTGACTCCAGGGAGGGTGAGGGTACAGGTTTTACAGCTTGCGGATGACACTTTATGTTTTGTGGAAGCAAAGGAGGATCAAATTGAGATTGTGGCTGGGGTGGTCAGTTGGTTTGAGGTAGTGTCAGGCTTAAAGGTAAATTGGAGCAAAAGCAGATTGCTTCCGGTGGGCAAGGTGGAAAATATTGAAGTGTTAGCAGCAAGGCCAGCTTGTCAAGTGGGGCACTTGCCAACTAAGTACTTGGGTCTCCCTTTAGGAGCTAAATGTACTTCGGCTTTGATTTGGGAGCCAGTTCTGGAGCGATTGGAAAAGAAATTGGCTTCTTGGAAGGCTAAGTAGTTATCACTGGGAGGCAGGATTACTTCTAAAAAAGCTCTCCGACTAACCTCCCAGCTTTTTATCCTTCCCTCTTTCTTATCCCGGGGAAAATAGCCCAAAGAATTGAGAAATTGCAGAGGGAATTTCTGTCGAGGGGGTGGGAGTAGAAAAAGAAAGTTCATTTGGTAAGCTGGGATCAGGTGTGCTTACCGAAAGATAAAGGAGGATTGGGTATCAGAAGAGTAAGGATTTTCAATACTGCTCTTCTTGGGAAATGGATCTGGAGGTTTGGAAAGGAAAGGAATGGATGGTGGAGGATTCTAATGGCAGCCAAATATAATACAGACAGTGGGGATTGGATTACTAGTTCTTCTTTCAGCTCATTAGGCTGTTCAGTTTGGAAAAAAATCATGGACATTCTTCCTGTATTCAGCCGAGGATTGAGACCCAGGCTGGGGAAAGGGGATAGGCTGCCTTTTTAGGAAGGACCCATGGTGTGGGGAATCTCCTCTTTCAGATCAGTTCCCACAACTATTCCAAATTGCAGATCCCCAAGATGCTTTCATCTCAGAGTGTTATGAGGTTAATGGCAGCTCTGTAATCCGGTTCCCTTCTTTCAGAAGGAACTTTCAAGATTGGGAAATTGAAAACTTCACTGAACTTCTGGAGCTGATCACCATTCAACCCCTGGATCGACTTATAGAGGATAGCTGGGCTTGGAGTTGGAATCCAGATGGCCAATTTTCTATCAAATCTTTTGTTAGGCATCTGTCTAACCACAGTCCAGAAGATTCCCCTGATGCTGAAGTTTGGAATCCTATAGCCCCTTCAAAGGTTAATGCTTTGGTTTGGGTTGCATCCTTAGACAGATGTTTAACTAAAACCCATCTGTTAAAAAGAGGTGTGCAGATCCAAGATTTGTCATGTGTGCTATGTGATCAAAATCTGGAAGACAGTGACCACCTGTTCCTCCACTGCTCTGCCTCAACAAAGATCTGGAACCATTTCCTTTCAGCACTGGGTGTTATCTGGGCTTTGCCAAGCACTGTGAAGGAGCTGCTGAAATGCTGGGAGCTGCAGGGGCTGTCAAAGCTAGCAAGAAGTGTCTGGGGAACCATTCTGGCTGCTGTAATCAGTTCTTTATGGACAGAGAGAAACGAAAGAATTTTCTGCAGCACTTCCAAAGACTCAGAAGATCTAATTGCATTTGCTTTTGGAAAACTTCTACCTTGGATCTTGGCTGTTAAGGGGCATCAGGTTACCCAACTGGGGGCTAGGCTGTATTCTGGGAATTTCTGGAGTTTGTAATGGATTGGAATCTCTGGTGTCCCGACCCAAAAGATATTTTTTGGGGAACTCTCTTGTATCATTATTCCTGATTCAAAATATTTTACCTTACCTTTAGCCAATTAAAAATAAAATAAAGTATTCTTGCAGAGGAGGATAAGATAAGGGACTGAACAAGCAAAGATCAGTCAGTGACTAGATCTAATTTTCCTCAAAAACACGACAGCAAAGACATCTCGAACTGACAACCATCTTACATGTAGCATTTACTGAATTATTGGTCATTCTTAGGAATACTTGGGGAGGTTTCAAAGAGTATGAATGAGCAGAAAATCATATAAAGTTACAGAATAACCTAACCAAGCATAGAAGGATCTTAGAGATATCTGGGGACTAACTAATGCAGACAACAAGACCACACCAAGGACATATCACCAGCAACTTCATCCAAGAGAGGCTACTTTGTGTAAAAAAAATGCCGAAGGTTAGGTCCATATCCAGTCTCTTCCTCTCAAGAACCCAGATAGCTTAGGATGAACATTAGGCAGTGGCCCTTTTTTATGAACAACAGTAATTTATTAAATATAAAATGGTGTACTTACACAAATGCGAAGCATCCCTTTTTAAGGTAGCTAGGGTGCCACCTGTATTATTATATTGTGTTTCACTCTTACTGTCACATGATTATTCCACTTTTCCCCAGAATAACTGCTAAGGATTTGCCCCTTGTTTAGTGAGAGTACCAGCCAAACCATTGGTTGATCTTTGAATCCATACATTTATAACCCTTTATCGTTTTAGCAACTCCTTTAAGATGTTCTTGTATTGGCAAAGGATCAGCTCCTCATTATTGAGCCATCTTATCACCACTTTTGAATCCCCTTCCATTTATATGTTTCTATAATGATTTGCTTCAGCTAAATAGCCTAAACTCAGACCTTGCAATGCTGCTGATAGCTTCACACTTATTGAGTTTCCTTGTCCTAATGGTCTTGAATATATAGCCAGTAAGCATCCATTGTAATCCCTAAATGTCCCTCTAGTGCCTGAGAGACCCAGATTGCCGCTACTACAACCATCAAACTTAAGCTTTATCACATATTTTCTGCAGGTGTCCAGAAAGTGGATGAATGTGTTCTGGGTATGGCCTTTCCATACTCAAAAGAGAAGCACCCCATACAAAACAAAAACAATAAGTGCAGTAACCTATCAACCAGTATCATAAAGGTGGTAACCAATCATGTGGTATTTTTCAAAATTCGAGGGGGTTTTGATTGGTCAAAGCTCTTCTGGTATCATGTCTTTTTGGCAGCATAGATTTTCTCATAAATATTAGAGATTATCTTTTAAAACTAGTTTGCATAAAAATAAGCATAAAATAATAAATATTAGAGCCTTAGAGGTTAAAATACTTATCAATACATGTATTTCAGATATATTTGACCAGGTGGTATTTTTCAAAATCCAAGGGGGTTTTGATTGGTCAAAGCTCTTCTAGTATCATGTCTTTCTGGCAGCATAGATTTTTCCAATAAATATTAGAGGTTATCTTTTAAAACTAGTTTACATCAAAATAAGCATAAAATAATAAATACTAGAGCTTAAAATACCTATTAATACATGTATTTTGGATATATTTGACCAGGTCAACACTTCTAAGAACTGGGCAACTGAAAAACCATTTTGGCTTCTGTGGGCAAGGGAAGGGCAGGGAGTGACTGTATTGGTCATTGTTTGCTCCATCTGTTTTTAGGGGTACCCAGACCCCAGTTGTAATCCTATGTATATGCTTGTTTATATTAATGAAATACTTTCAGTTATCTATAAAAAAAAAAAAACATTTTGGCTTCTGGTTTCTGGTTCAAATGGTCTGACAATCCATTATGGTCCAAGTCTGACGACATTGATCTGCAATATTAGAAGCTTTTTTGGTAATGAAATAAAAAGGAGAAGATACAAGGGGAGTGACCAGAAGTCACAAGAGAGAGAGAGAGTAGCCAAAAGGAACAAACCTGAGAAATCGAATACCAAATCTCCAGGACATGAAAAACTCAGAAATCAATCAATCCCACACCACAAAACAAACAACCATGCCCATACACATACTGAGAAAACATTTAAAACTTCAACCCAATTCCACCCTTGAATGCCATCCTCACTACTTTGACCCAGAGCATCAATGAAGAAAAAAAACACCCCAACAAGACACAACTAAGCCCTCCAAAACTGTTACTTCTTTGATGTTCTCTTGAATTTTGACATCTAGTTTCGTCCAACCCCAAGAAGATCACCCTTCAACCTAGCAAAAACTTTTGAGACCAAGATATCATTATGTTTTTCCTGTTTCCTAAACCTTTTAACTGCTAGAGTATCCTTCCTGATCTTCGAGATATCAGGCTCTTCATTGATTCTTTCCAGTTCCATGACAGAATTTTTCTCAAAAAGCATAACATCCACCTCTGTAATTTTTACGGTATCAACTTCTTCAGATCTATCTGCACATGAGCGTCATCAAACAGTAAAGGACACTCAAAAGTATCCACAATATCCTCCTGCACAGGCACTGGATAATTGTTTCCTAACTCTCCGAACATCTTTCTAGTATAATCGTTTTTTTATCAATAACTGTTAACTTTCATTAATATTAGGAAAAAAGTATGATACAAAGAGTAAATATACAAGTAAGGACTGAGGGATAAAAAAACCATCTCTCCCCTTGAGAGCACCCCTTTCTTACAACTATGCCCAGAAAATAACTTGCCACCCCACCCCTTATCTTTCTTGTATAATCTTCTACCCCCAAGACAAGAATACCCAACGTCTTGCCCACTTCTATTCCTGTATTTACAATCTTCACCACATCAATCGATTTTTCAATAAAATGAGTCTCATCTATTGGAATTTCTTCTTTCTCTGAATCCAAATCCTTTTCTTCCTCCCCTTCACTTCCTTCTCCCTTCTCCTTTTCCAGAACATTGTCATCATCCTCTTGTAGTGGCCTTGTTCTTTCAATACCATGCTTTTAGTCTTTTACCAAAGCAAAGCTACCCAGAATTGGATCTTCACCATTTTCTTCCCCTAGCTCCACACCATTGTATATGCATGCTTCTTCTCTTTGAACAAGTAAAAATGTTTTAAAAGGCAAACAAGGATTTCAGGCTTGCTTCCAGGTGAGGTTTAGAGAAAAATGCCTTGAGGCTCTCTCTTGAAAATATAAGCCACATTCCTCACACCTCGAGATTCCTTGTGCATATGATTGTCTATTTGCGCTCATGTCTAAGCTTCGATATATTTAAAATTGTTTTGAGGTATTATTTAACATTTTTAGCTTTTAAATAATTATTAAGTGGATTTAAAGTCAGTGATACAACTGTTTGAGCAAATGTCCAATTTGAAGGTTAACCTTGGGAAAAGCTGTGTAGTGGGGGTGAATTTGGAGGAGGGAGAGATCAGGGAGAGTGCTGAAGTGCTGGGGTGTGAAGTTTCGGGGTGGCCTTTGAACTACTTAGGGTTGCCATTAGGTGATAATCCCAAGAGAGAGAGTTTTTGAAACCCGATGATGGAAAGGTTTGAAAAAAGACTGGTATCCTGGAAAAAGAACTACCTCTCTCTTGGTGGGAGAATTACACTAATTAAGGCCACGCTTGCTAACTTACCCATCTTTTTCATGTCAGTGTTTAAAATCCCAGTGAAGATTGCTAACAGTTTAGATAAGCTAATGAGAAATTTCCTGTGGGAGCTGGGAGAGGGAAAGAGGGATCATAGAGTTAGTTGGGAGATAGTGTGTAGGAGTAAGTCGTGTGGTGGTTTGGGGCTTGGGAGTATTAGGAGAAGGAATATGACTCTATTGGGGAAGTGGTTGTGGAGGTTTCCTATGGAGAAGGAGAACCTATGGGCTAGAATAGTGGCAAGTATACATGGGCTGGAGCACAATGGATGGGACGCTAGAATCAGAGCTAGGACCACAAGCAATTCTCCTTGGAAAGCCATTCATGACCTGCTACCAATTTTCTTCCCTAATATCAGGTATGACTTGAATTCCGGTAACTCCATAAAATTTTGGGAACAAACCTGGGTGGGGAGCGCCCCTCTAAAGGATCAGTTTCCGTCTTTGTATGCTCTTTCTGATTTGAAAAATGAGTCGATTTCGTCTTTCACCACCCCGTCCTCTTCCACTTCTGGGATTGGGTGGAACTTGGGTATAAGAAGGGATTTGAGGGACTCAGACTTCGACAGTATTTCAAGCCTTATTGCACTTCTTGATAACGTTGTCTTAGACCCCGCTATGGCGGATTCTAGAATTTGGACACCTGCCCCCAATGGCATTTTCTCTTGTGCTTCGTTCTTCAAAATCTTAAGTCAGTCCACCAGTCCTACCCTTCCCCCTTTCCCTGTTGGTGAGGTTTGGTGCAGATCTATACCCCCTAGGGTTGGTAGTTTTTGTTGGGAAGCCTATCTGGAAAGAATCAACACTGGTAATCTACTCCAAAAGAAGAGACCCAATACTTGCTTGTCACCTCAGTGGTGTGTTCTGTGTAAAGCAGATGGGGAGACTGGTTTTCACCTACTGGTGTCTTGCCACTTCGCGAGGTCAATTTGGGATTGGGCTTTCTCCTTATTTGGATGCAGCTGGAATCCCCCATCAGATTTGCAGGGCCTTTTCTCCCCTTCCTTTTTCAGGTGGCGGATAAAAAGGGGAAGGACAATGTGGAGAGGACTAAGGGTTGTAGTATGTTGGACACTGTGGGAAGAAAGAAACTCCAGGATATTCTCAGAAACTCAGAAAGGAGCAGCAGATCTGAGGGCTATCATACATATTAGGGCGGTACAGTGGCTGAAATCTTTGGAACTATTCACAGATTACACTGTGGATGACATGTTGAGGAAGTGGGGTGAAATTGCAAATTGCACGCAGACCAAGTCAGTAATGAGTGTGGCTTGGACCCCCCCACCTAGTGGATTCTTGAAATTAAACTTTGATGGGTGTAGTAGGGGAAACCCGGGACAATCGGGGATCGAGGGTGTTTTTAGGGATGAAAATGGGGTCATCTCTGCTATGTTCTCAAGCCCAATTGGAGTGGGTGACTCCCTTAGAGCTGAGATCTTTGCAGTTATGGAAGGAGTCTGGAAAGCTAAGGAATTGAACATCAAAAAACTCATAATTGAAGGGGATTCAGAGGTGGTGATAGGGTGGCTGACTAAAGATCAAAATGATTTATGGAAGTACAATAATGAGAGGAGGAAATTCAAGTGGCTGGTGCGGGAGATGGAAGTGAAGACATGTTGGATTAAAAGATCGGCTAATTCCCTAGCTGACGGTTTAGCTAAACAAGGGGCAGAAAGGGATTCATTGTTTTGGGCTAAGCTGTAACGTTAGTGTCTTTTTCTTTTTTCCTTTCTTGAAGCTCTTTGTGACTCTTGGAAGATAAGTGTGTTTGTCTTCCACTTGTAAATTTTCTACTGATGAATTAATGAAAGTGTTGTTGATAAAAAAAAAATATTATTAAGTGGATTATGAGAACTACAGTACTCTTTAATGGCTTGAACAAAATCTTAGACTTAGGAGATCATGCTTTAACCTGTTTAAGAGAAATGGCACCATAGTGGATACAAAGATCGAGTAATCAACACCAATGGCTAATCATTCAAGGATTTGAAACCAACTCCTTGATTACTTGAAGATCTGAGTTTGAGCTCCAAGTATTTATTTTCATTTTTTTTCCATCTTTATATTTCAGATATGAGTTTAGGCATCTAAGATTCAGAGAAAAGTTATTACCCTAATCTCAGATCTAAGTTTAGCAACTGAACTTCAGACTATACTGACACACTCCCATGTGTGGAGAAGACCATCTACAGCACCAATGAGAAGAAGTAATCTTTTGCATGTTGAAGAAGGGCAACAAGGGCATAGCTGCATAAGTTGAAGTGATGAGAAATAATTTAAGGTCTCAAAATTTAACAATGGCTATGATACTGAACAGAGCAGAATGGCATAACAGGATTCACGTAACCAAGCCCATATAGTTGGGACAAGGCTTAGTTGAGTATTGATATACCCCTGTGTTGGTGTATGCAGTCCAACACAAGAGTAGTGAAATTGCACAAGCTCGAAGTGTTGAAGACATCTCAAATCTAGCACAATGACCATATATCAAGCGAGCTGCCACCTCCATCTCCTAATCTCTCAGACTCTGAAAAATGGTTTCATCTCAAAGCTTATATAAATAGTTGAATTGACAAACTCTATTACTATGTATGTTTTAATATTTTTAGTTCAAAGTAAAGAGTCAGTGCAAGGAATCAGTAGAAATAGCTGATAACAAATTCTGATGTATACTTTGTGAAGAAAAGTAGAAGACACTCAAAGGTTTCAGCAAGCAAGAGAGAAAGAGAGAGAAGAAGAAAAGAGAATGGGATGAAGCCAGAATTGAATAATCTGGCCGCCAACCCCTCTTTGATTATATACTTAAAAATAAAAGAATGGCAGATTACAAGAATGCCCTTAGTAGGGCGGCTACTTTAAGTAGCTGAACAGTCACAACTTAAATAACATAAACTAATGGGCCAAAAGCCCAATAACTTCCTAACTTAACAACTTAAAAATAAAAATAAAAGACTGGGCCCAATAACTTGAAATCGGCCCAACTCAACAGAGTCAATTGGATTTTGAATCAAATCTGGATATAAGATTCAGATAATTGAATTGATTCTGAATCTATCCCAATTTGGTTCCAATCCATTTACAGCTCTATTCCCACCACAAGACATTTTTTGGTTGCTATCACGCCACAAGGCATATTCCTCATCCATCCTAAATGCCCTGGTACATCACCACCTCTGTGCTTTTACACATCAAAAAAGGTCACAAATAAAAATTTTTCTGACATTTTCAGGGAGTCGGGACCTTGGATGGAAAAAAAAAAAGTTTTGAAATGGGAAAAAAGCAAGTCGTTTCTTTGAGAGTACAATCAATGCTTGTCATGTGAAATTCAATGTATTTTGCAATTGCACCTTAAACCTATTACTATCCATCCTAAGTGGTAAAACCGAAAAGCAAAAATGATATTGGATCTGATACTTATCAGGTCAAGTCAAACACTAACAATCTTAACTTCATAATCAAGCAAGACAACCATAACTCAAGCATCAGAGTACCATAACTAGAACGCAGAGTACCATAACTAGAACGCTATACGGTTGCACTTAGTAGTCTAAAAGCTCAACAGGGAACATTATTAAATAATGCAATAGGTACACTTTTCTGTTTCCATATTAAAACACCAAAATCAATAATAAACTAAAAGAGAGTTATAAAATAAAACAATCCAATAATGATAGCCTCATACTCAGAAAATAAAAAGATATCCAAAAGATTGTTACAGAATTTTATAGATGGTAAAAACATATGATAACAACAGAAGGACCTTGACTGAGACAAGACTAAGACAAGCAGAGGAAATTCAAAATACAATACCTTCAAAGTTGGGTCAGTGCCAAAAGGAGATCGGAGTTTTCCATAATGCTGGCAAGCTATTTTCAATAAAGAGAAAAGCAATCTCAAAAGCTCGCCTTTTCTGTAGTCTATGTGGGGGGTCTCACAGTTTGCAATTCTCTCATCAATCCATTTATTCAATTCTTTACTTCCAACATTCCCACCAACCAATGGTCCAGGAAAAGACTGTTGGCACAGACTACGGAAATAATCACAAGCACCAAATCCCATGCTGCTTGTATCAATTTTGTCCATGACAACTTCCATCAAGTTGTGAATAGAAATTGAATCTCCTACAGAGTCCTTCACACAAATGAACATACATTTGAGACTTTTGGTGTCGGAAAATTTCAAAATAAACATAGTTTATGAATTGAAAATGCAAACATTTTAAGGTTTGATTTTTAAGGAAAGATTAATATATGAGCTCAGAGACTAACCTGGCTTGCAAAAGCTGAATTGGTGACAAAAGAGCTGTTATTTTTCATGACAATGAGTTTTCCACCAAAACCAAAAGTAACAAGGGCATGAGGAGGACGGCCTGCAGATGACCTCCCTTCTTTGGCGGCATAGGAAAGCTGATTGCCTGCATGAAAATGCTGCTGTGAAAGATTTCCTGATTTCTGGTTGCCATAGTAATCATGCGAGGAATTGATCTGTTGGCCCTTCTCTGCTTCCATCTGTTTAAACTGATGGGAGAAGTTGTCAGATGGAACAAAGCTCTGAAACCCAGTAAACCCATTACTTCCATCATAGTTGTGAGTTGACTGCTCATATGAAGAAACTGTTCCAGTTGGCATAAACCCCAATTTTTTATCCACATAGTTATTTACATGACCACTTGAACCATAAAGATTTTTAGATTGCTGGTTATCAGTAAAACCAAATGCAGACTCGCTCTTAGTGACAGCCCCAGATTGAAATATATTTGTATTTTTCTGAGCATAATTACTTGTAGACCCAGCCCAGTCCCCAACTTGGTCTTGACCACTAAGGACTTGTGATCCATAGTTTTCAACTTGCCCATACTCACCATACTGGTTCTGGTCTTTCTCAGGGTGAAGATCACCTGCCAAAGGATTCTCATTTTGGTTTTGCTGGTAATGAGTTGTGTCTGTTGGCTGAGCAGCTGCAGTATAAG
Source organism: Nelumbo nucifera (assembly GCF_055504915.1). Taxonomy (NCBI): domain Eukaryota; kingdom Viridiplantae; phylum Streptophyta; class Magnoliopsida; order Proteales; family Nelumbonaceae; genus Nelumbo; species Nelumbo nucifera. The sequence goes on from NC_142654.1 coordinate 28,522,910, forward strand.
ATTCTAACATGTGCCATTCCTGGGCAATTGTATCATAGTACCAACCAGGGTACTGAGGATCAAATACCATATGTGATGGGTACTCAGTGCTCATTTGTGAGGCCTGATTCCAGCTTGAGACGGTACCTATTGTACAGGCCTCAGCAATGGTTCCTGCAACAGACTGAGTTGTTTGTTGCAAATAAGAAACCTCTGATCTTTTGTCTGAAACAAGTTCATTACCTGTTGACTGAGCAAAGCCTTCAAGACTCCCCTGTGTATTGATACTTGTTGCATCATAACCCTCCACTTGATGCCATTCCCCATTATTTGGGTCATATCTCCATCCAGGGTAGAGATTTTCCCAATATTGGCTATTATACATATCCTGTCCACCTGTAGTCTGTTCCGTGGCTGATCTATACACTTGATCCTCTTGTTGCTGCAGAGAACTGAAAGAAGTCGTCATATTGGCATCCACATTTCCTGCAATGTTAGATATAGTGTTGGAAGCAGCCTTAGGATTATCCTCTGCCTTCTCCAATGGAGCAACTGAGCTGTCCCCAAACTCAGTAAAGAAATCTGAGTATGACCCAAACCCACTGTCACTATGCTGAGCCAAATCAGAGTTAAACGAACTCCATTGGACTTCTTTAATACTTGTATCCCTGGATACACCGCTCTCGCTTGTTGTGGAATCTGAGGCAACATTCGCCCCTGTAACAGTATCAATTGAGTAGATCGCGTTATCAAAAGAAAATGAATTGGAAGATACGAGGGAAACGTTCTCCTCCGCAACCACAACTTCCTTTTCGGGTGCATCTGCTGATGGCACAATGACATCTTCGGAATGCTTCACCTCTTTGTTAGCAGACGCGTCAGCTTCGCCAATGGGACCTGATACAGTACCGACCTCAGCAATGCTCAGATTCGAAAATGCTTTCACGTCATCGGAATCATCGCCCTCGGGAAAATCAGACCCAGATTGCGTAACAGCAAACTCATCGTCAACAAGCTTGTCGAAGAAGTCCTCATCCGTCTGATCCTCCACCTGCAATGGAGGAGAGGCCATCGAATACAATCCTAAACCCCCTAAGATCCTTCTTCGAACGGCTATCCCGGATCCAACCTAAATCAGCAAAATTCACAAGAATTCGCCTCACCAACACTCAAAAATCCGCCCCGAGCCACTCCTTGGGAATCCAAACATACACAAACGAGCTAAAATCACCAAAATCTTCTCTCTCAAACCTTAGGACACAAAGCCAGATTCAGAGTCGGCAGAAATAAGAACCCTAGCCATTCAAAACAAAAGGGATCTCCAATCTCCAATTCCAACACCCGAATTAGGGCTCAACGCCCAAATAATCTAACAAAACCCAAAACAAGCAAGATCCACCCTTCCTGAGATCTGCCGCTCAAAAACCATAAATCAAACAAAATTTTCAATAAGAAATGGAAAATTCCCCTCAAACACAAACTCTTCGATTGAAGAACGAAGCTGAAACCTTCATGAAAATCAAGGACTTACAATCAAATTAAGGATTACCAGGGCGATCGGAGAAACAGCAAAGAGAGCCGAAGCAGAGACAAGCCCCTGGTTTCGCACCAGCCGACATATCACCCACCCTCCAAAGCCTCGTTTTTTCTTTTTTTTTTTTTTTTGCTTCTTCTGTTTTTTTTTTCTTTTTTTGCTTCTTCTTTTTTTTTTTTTTTTTTTGCTTCTTTTATATTTTAATTTTTACCGCCAAATACGAGCGCGGAGTCGCACTTTACACCGGGGGAAGGGAAGACAACACAACGCAATAAACACAAAAAGAAACACTTTGTTTTGTTTTCGAGCTTTGCCAGTATCTAGGTAAAAATGGTAAATAAAGGAACCTGCGAGGGCATCATGGGGAATGCATTTTTTTTATTTTTCGCTAAAAGGTATCGCATATTTGTATTATTCTCTAGTTTTTTGGACAATTTTGTCCACCTGAGATACGCTATTTGCTGTACGTGTGATGTATCTGCACTGCATGGTAGTGGGACCCACCAACGAAGCGTCCACTCGACCATCCGATTACTGGAGTGCACCCTTCATCATCGATTGTCTAGAAGTCAGATATTGGATGGTACAATTTGCTGAGAAAGGTTGACATGTTGACCTCAAGAATTTTAGGTGGGGCCGTGGATGATGTGGCATAATCTCGTGGAGTGGATAGCTCTCTCTCTCCACCGAAAAGGACGAGTGGGCGTCAATGAGTTAGTTAATGCTGAAGGGTAAAGTTGGGTTTTAGGAAAATATAAGTTAGTTAATGATAAAGGGGAATGGATCGGGCAGACCCAGCAGAACTGGGCCAAACTGACCCGATTATATCGTTTATTTATTTTTGTAAAATAGGATACGGGTTGCATCATGTGTCTCCACCAAGGTTTTTAAAACCGGATCCGACAGCGAACCATTCTGAGTCTGGTTCTTGGGTCAAATGGTCCGAATGGATGGCCTATTTTAACAAAAAAAATAAAAAACGGCCAAAAATGGTTATCCAAGTTGACGATTCAATGGTTTGACCACCTGGGTCAATGGTTTGTTGACCAAAAAACAGTTTTGGTGTAAAATGAAATTGGTCACGTTTTTTTTATCCAACCATCCGGTCCGGTTCAGTTTTGAAAACCTTGCTCTCCATTTATAATTGGCTGTTATGAGTTCGGCTTCAATAACTGCAAAGCCCATTCGAACATCCTTTAGAGCCTTGTATTGAGAGTATCTCTGTACTTGTGTGCTTTATTCCATTTCCAGTGCAAGGTTGCAAGAGGCTTTTCGAACGGTATGAACATGGGCTTGCACCGACTAAAGCCAAACTCGATTATCATTGATTCTATTTATTTAGGGTCATTTACTAAGACACCCCTATAGTTTTACGCATTTACTAAGACATCTGATATAATTTATGTATGCTAAGACACCCCCTTGCACCCTTCCATTGTTTTCATATCAATACTTTTTTAGACGTGAGTGTTAACATTTTTTACTATAATGTCCATTTAAGAGAAAAAAAATGATATGTTTTGTTTTTTTGTGTTACTAATGCTTAAAAATAAGTGTTTATTTTAAAAATAATGGCTCATTTTTTAAGCCCAAATTTTCAGTTTTTTTTAAGTGCATATTGTATAAGCACTTATTCAATTATTTTCTTCCAAAACTATCCCTAGTCGAATTTTAAAATACCACTAATAAAATTATCTCTGGTTGAACTTTGCAAAAGTATTTTTATGAAAGCACTTTTATAAAAACACATTTATGAAGCACTTTTACAAAAGCAAGCACTTTTATAAAAGCACTTTTGTAAAAGTACTTTTATGAAAGCATTTTTACAAAAGTACTTGTATGAAAGTACTTTCACCAAAAGCACCATTATTAAAATACTTTTACAAAAGTGTTTCATAAAAGTACTTTTATAGTGTTTTTATAAAAGTAATTTAATAAAAGTGGTTTCAAAGGGTATATTTTGAAAATTTGAAGGAAAATGAAAGACAAAATAGTCACAAATGCTTATTCGAGAAAAAGACTACCAAACGCCCAATATAAAATAAGTGCTTATTTTAAAAAATAAAGCACTTGAAAAAGTTGTGTGCCAAATGCAAATAAGTACTTATTAAAAGTGTTTGAAATCTAAAAAGATGCATAGATGCTTTTCTACTTTTTAAATGATCTGAATAGATAATGCTGTTTGTGTTGGATCAATTATACAACATCAGAAATTGTTTTTTTTTACTATTTTACCCCTAGAACATGCTATTTTGTAATTGTGAATGCAGTTAGCACTATTTCATATAAAATAACTCATCAAATTCAAAATAATATTGAAATTATACAAAAAATTAATAAAAATAATTAATCACTAATAAAAAATATTAAAATGATAAAATTTAATAAAAAATTAAAATTAATAATTATTTAATTATTAATAAAATTGAAATAACACAAATAAAAATAATAATTGATAATAATTACTAAAAATAATTAATAATTATAAATAACACAATAAAAAATAATAAAAATAATTAATCAGTAATAAAACATATTAAAATGATTAAAATTTAATAAAAACTAAAATAATCAATAATTAATTAATTATTTAATTGCTAATAATACTGAAATAACACTAATAAAAACAATAAAATAAATAATAATTACTAAAAATAATTAATAATTATAAATAACACAAGTTGCAGTGGCGATGGCGGGAAGACAGGGGAGGGTAGACCTGTTCATGGGCCGGGTGGCCCGACGGGCCGGCCCGGCCCGGCCCGACCCCCGGACGGGCTTGGACATTTTTATAGGCCTGCGGGCTTAAATTCGGGCAAAAAAGCCCGGCCCGCAATAAATTCAAGCCGGGCTCGGGTTTTGTCAAAATAGCCCGGCCCGACCCAACCTAATATTAAATTTAAAATTATGTGATTATGTCTATTTGAATAATTTTTTTTGATTTAAGAATGTAAAATTGTGTTGTAAAATATAAAAGAAAGGGAAAAATACCATCTTGTAGGCCCATTGTTCATTTAAATAGAAAAAAAAATACTTATCTGAAATTTTAATTCTAATTTGAATAGGGAAAATTGTTTTTTTTTTTTCAATTTGGTCGGGCTTCAGGCTCGGGCTCGGGCTTCGGGCTTTTTACTAGGGCCGGGCTCGGGCCCAAGTTATAGGCCCGTTGGTCGGGCCGGGCTCGGGCTCGGGCTCGGGCCTAGTATATTTTCATTAGTGACAAGTGAAAGCCCGGCCCGACCCGGCCCATGAACAGGTCTAGGGGAGGGAGAGAGATAGTGAGTGAGTGAGAGAGAGAGAGAGGTCGAAAAGAAAAAGAACAAAGTGATAAACTACGGCCATGAAAACCTACCTAGAGCTTGGATTCACGAGCGGCATTCTTCTTTCCTGTCCATGAGAGCGAAAACATGAATGACCTAGGTTTTTTGGGTTGGTGTTACATAGGGGTAAAGCATGTCATTTCGAAAAAGAGTTGAAGGGTAATTTCGACCATGCACTAGCTCTGAAACGCGTATGAGCGCATTAAGAGCTAGCCCGCACAATATGGTTTTCATATCTAAAAACAAAATTCAGATTAGTTTTAAGAGGAGACACCAAATGGGTATGAGGTTTGAAAAGCAACATTTTCAGACCGCAGACATCTAAAAAGTGCTATCAAACGCCACCTAAGTACTTGTTTTTAAGCACTTATTTTTTAACTCAAGCACTCCCAAATATGGCCTAATTAGGATATTTAAATTCAATTTTGCTTCTTATGAGACTTACAAGTCACCAATGGTTAAAAGATCATTTGATCCCTATGATGAGTGTTTTTTGTAGGTGATTTTATCATTTGTTAGAAAATCTTCACTTACTCATTTGTTGCAGAGTTTATTAAGCAAATATTTTTTAGGTTTGGAAGGAGTACAAATACAAATATGTATAGTGCAAAACTTTGTATTTTGTATGTATTTGTACTATTTTCAAATTGAGCCTTAGGCTGTGTTTGGTTGCAATGCAAATAAATTTGCACTGATGCAAAACCATGGCAGTACAAATTATTTGAGTGTAAATTTTGACCTATTTTTATTTCAAAATTTAACTTATTTTGTTTGAATGTAGTACAAATGAAGTAAATTAAGACATGAAAAAGAATAAAGTAAAATCCAAAACAAAATTAAACAAGAATAAAATTGTACTAGTACAAATAAAGTAAAAGGGTTTGATACAATTTATAAGCAATCTATATTCCTTTTCCCCTTTGCTTGCCAAGGAGTAGGAGTTGCTAGCTATACATCAGACCTGAGTAGCATTTGCCAAAAAAAAGGGACTGATTATTGAAAGAGTTCAATATTTGAAACAAACCAAAATGAATTAAATTGAGATCGGATTTAGTGCTCACAAGACCGTGTTAACATCATTCTCATAGCCTTTCACAATCGTGCATTAGAAATATCTTTGTACTTATATCCTTTCACAGCCATGCATTAGAAATATCTTCGTACTTATATGTTTTTTCTCATGAGGATATATTTCCAGTGCAAATTAAGCTGCAAGGGACTGTGCAAATTGAGTCAAGAAAAGATGCACATGTTAGAATTAAAGAAAAGAAACGTTTGAAACGTTTCTTCTATTTAATGGTCTCGCAAAGAGTTGTTCAATAACGACAGCCATTCACTCAGCATTCAAAGCCAAGATTTGAATAGACACATTGATGGGAAGGTAAATGATGAGGGCGGATTTGGCCCTCTAATGATATTGTGACACATGGCCCAGGTGCGAACTAGCAGCCTAGCACAGGCGCGAGCTGGCACCCTGGCACTGGCGCGACCTAGCGGCCTGGCCCTGGCGCGAACTGGCAGCCTGGCACAGGCACGAACTGGCGGCTTGGCCCTGGCACGACCTGGCGGCCTGGCACAGGCGCCGACCTAGCGACCTGCGAGACGTGCTCGGCGACAAATTCGACATGCATATCCTAACGCTCCCACGATCCTTGGAAGTTGGCCCACATGCCAAACGATCCGGAGGGTGGTCAACGTGCATGGCGGTTGCCTCCGGGAATCTCGGACCACTTAGGCGACCTCTCAGAAATCTCGGATGCAGTGCATGAAGCCCACGCCAAACAATGCCTATATAAAGGCACCAACCCCAATGGCATAGGGGGAGCAAAGTAAGCATATTCTAGCTCTCATACTTTGTGATTTTTAGCTTGCAGTCTACTATGAGAGTACTGACTTAAGCATTGGAGCGACCTCGCCGGGTTAGCCACCCCAGGTCCTCTGACATTGATTCCTTACAGGTCTCTAAAGAACTACGAAACCCAACAATCAATCCAGTTCGCCACCAGACAGCTCAACACTCTGGTCAGCTCGGCAACTAATAGGCAGCTTGGCCCTTTGGTCAGCTTGGCACCAAATACGCAGCCCGACACTCTAGTCAGCTCGTCACCTAACCTGCCTAGCTTGGCTCAATCAGCTCGTCACCTAACCTGCCTAGCTTGGCTCAATCAGCTCGTCACCTAACCTGCCTAGCTCGGCCCAGTTAGTTCGACACCTAACCTGCCCAGCTCGACCTAGTTAACTCGGCACCTAATCTGCCCCCAGCTCGGCCTGGTCAGCTCGACATCCAGGTCCTCATCCAGCAGAAGTTAACTTCAGCCTTTGAGTCATCGACCACTTGAAAGCAGACCAAATGACGAGATACTTAGCACAAAAAAATGATTCATCAGTAACCATTCACCAAAATGGCTATAAAAGGGAAGGTCACCAACCCTATACTCACTATTAAAGCGGCAACAAAACACTCCCATCGAGCAAGAAGTGTGAGAAACGGGGGTTAAAGCGATCTCCCCGTTCAAATTGTCATGGCCTAATCCAGATCTCTGGCTTCAGGTAAGACTTTATTGTTATTCTCATCCATAAGGTTGTACGATCCTAATAGAAGAATAACAATACATCCTTGTTATTTGAGCTAGGAGATGCAGTTGAATTGTAAATACTTAAACTATTCAAAAAAAAAAAAACACCATGGATTCAAACTAGTAGGAAGAGTCATAAGAAACAATCAATGGCTCGTAAGTAGTTAGACTGTTTAACAAAGAAACACCTAAAAGTATCGTTCATGGCCTCATGGGAAGGAGACTTGACCGTTTTGTATCCAAATGAAAAATTACATTAATGTTGTGTTTGGTTGAAATGCAAATAAATTTGCACTGGTACAAAACTATGGAAATGCAAATGGTTTGATTGTAAATTATGATCTTTTTTTGTTTCGAATTTTAGTTTATTTTGTTTGATTATGAAATAGAACAGTAAAATTCAAAACAAAATTAAACAGGAAATTACATTTTCTTCATTTCCACTCACATGTTGTATTAGTGCTAATAAATTCGAACTGTAACCAAACATAGCCTAATATTTATCTTTAAAGAAATTAAAATGAATTCAAAGAGAAGTTTGACAAATTTTTAGGCACAAATAAGGTTGAAAATCTCATAAGGGACTACGAATCTGTCCCTTGTAACAAAAGACCCATGTTAAAATTTTCTCCCAAATTTCACCTAACATTTAAAGCTAACCTGAAGTGAAGAAATAGAAACAAAGACTCACTCAAGGTTCAAAGTATTGATACACCTCTATGTATCAATCAAGGTTTTTAAAATCGAATCAGTCAATGAATCAGTCAGGGGTCCAGTTCCTGGGTCGTCGAACTGAATGAGCCCATTCTAACAACAAAAAAAAAGGCCGAAACGTTGGATGGTTTGAACGGTTCGACCGCCCGGGTCAGTGGTTTGTTAACCAAACCAACGGTTTTTGGCAAAATAACGATTTTGGGATAAAACGGAATCAGTCACCTGACTAGTTTCCAGTTTTTTCAGTCCAACCGTCTGATCCGGTTTTGAAAACTATGATATCAATAGAGGTGTATCGATAATTTAAACGATTCTCCTATGTTTTTAGTTTTTATTCAAGTTTTATTTTAAATGTATATATATTATTTAAAAAAAAAAATGGGTTCCCAAAAACAACCAAAAGATACAATCCACAGGGCATATTATGTCTAAATTTTGAACCTTGGACTCACCCAACAACTTGACAATGGCTGACTCCATCATAAGGCTACAAATGTCTTCGAAACCAAAACAACCAATTATTTATTTGCACTTTCAAAGAGGAAGAAAGATTTTCCTTTTCCTCAAACTAGAATGACAATCTCAAACCCTTTTTTGAGCCAAACCTTAAGAAATAAAGACAATTTATATTTATCTATTATTGAAAATTGAACAATACTACGGTTACCCTATGTATCTTACTATCTGATCTGATGTAGACCGGGCTTCTCATCCTTTTTTTCGATATGTTGGATCAGAGATAATAAAAGGACCAAGGGAAGTGGTTTATATTCAGACTCGACTCCTCTCTAGTAGTTGTTTGAGCCTCGTGAACCAGTCAATCTGTCGCCTGATTTTCCTCACGATACATATGATGATATGATATACCTTTCTCGAACATCTTCTACATCTTCAAGAAGCTTGCGATAGTGGTCTTCAATCTTCATTGAGGTCAAGCTTCTGCAAAAGATACGAAATGACCAAATTGGAGTCACCCTCGATGATAATTTGATGCTCTTTGAGTTGGATATGGTCCAATACGATCCAGTCTAATGTGAGTCTACTTACAAATGGACTAGACCCAATTCAGCCAAAATACAATATAAATCAAATCCAATCCAATCCAATCTATTAAAATGTAAATGAACTGAATTGAATCCAATCCAAACCGAATGAAATATAAAAAAACAGAATATATAAAAAATTCTAAAAATATATTAAAATGAAGAAAATCTAAAAATTATAAAAATATACCCTTTTGGCATTGAAAAAGTATTTTGATAAAAATACTTTCATAAAGGTGCTTACAAAAATATACCCTTTTGGCATGAAAAAGTATTTTCGTAAAAGTACTTTCATAAAAATACTTCCATAGAAGTGCTTTTATAAAAGTATTTCTGTATAAGTGCTTTTATAAAAGTACTTTTGGGTTGGACTAGTTTAGGTTGTGTCGTTAGAAGTAACACTGGACTAGTGTTGAGTGCTAAAGGGGAAAGAGTTAGATGCCACTCAAACAAGCTGGCCCACCACCTAGCCAAGGCGGCAATTTTGCCTAGGGATGCCCATGAAAAACCAAAAAACCGAATTGAACCGAGAAAACCGAACCACAAAATGCGGTTAATCGAGCCGATCGGTTCAATTTCGGTTTGGATTTTTTGAAAAACCGAAGGGCCGGTTCAATTTTTGGTTAACCTACAAAAAATCGATGGTTAACCAAACTGACCAATATATATATATATTTATTTATATGTAATATTTTATATATATTTTTAATATATGTCACATATTTTCTATATATTATATATAAATATATATTCATTATATATAAACATACTTATATTATATTTATAATAATCTATTTATAAATATATTATATATTTATAAAAATATTATATATTTATAAAAATATTATATATCATTTATTATTTATAATATAATATTACACATATATTTATATAATATATTATAAATATAAAAAACCGAAGAACCGAATTGGTCAACAATCGAAACCGGCAGACTAGTTAATTGGTGGTACTGGTTCGGTTTCAGTTTAGAGAAATAAAAAAACCGATACCACCAATTCAGTTTCCAAAAAATGCCCATATTTCAATTAACCGAACCGTGAACACCCCTAAACCAACTATTTCTCAGTTCGGCCCATTTAAACATCCATGTTTTGAAAATCTGTATCCTCCTTGATCCTTTCTGTTGGTGCAAATAAAGTTATCTCTTTTACAAAAAAAGTTTGTGCACAGTCCACTTGCTCTCATGATTTTCAAGGTGAAATTATTACTTGAAGAAATAACTACATTACAAACAAGGCTGATTTGTCATGTGCAAAGCGTGTACATTTATTAGAATCTGTATTTACTCGATAGGATCGACAACAACAATTATTACAACAACTAGTACTACTACATGTGGCAAATTAAAGAAGAATTTACTATATCTACCAATTTTTTTCAAAATCGGACCGGACCGAATGGTCGGACCAAAAAAGGGAATAGGTCACCAGTTCTATTTCACCCAAAAATTGCTTTTTGGCCCAAAATTGTTAATTTAGTCAGCAAATTGTTGATTCAGGCGATCGAACCATCGACCCAGACAATGGTTTTTTGGCCGTTTTCTTTTTTCTTTTTTTGTCAGAGCAGGCCATCTGTTCTGTTTGGTCCAAGCGGTTGGACCTTTTGACTCAAGAATTGGACCCCTAACGGTTCCTTGTCCGGTCCAGTTTTAATAACCCCCACATCTACTATTTTTGGAAGAGTTCACTAACCTCTGTATGTTACTATAAGAATGTTTTTTATCTCCCCTCGCATAGCATCATTAGTCATTCTCTGCTATCTCATGAACAAAAAAATGTTAAATGATCTTGATGTCCTCATGCACAATTGGCTAATGAAAATGAAAATAATTCCATTGCTAAACACATGTAAAACAATAAAAGAACTCCATGAATGTAATATTATGGTACGTTTGGTTGCTGCGATTGGGATGGGAAAATGGGAATATTCTCATTAGATTCCTATTTTCACGTGTTTGTTTGCTGGGATGGGATGGGAAACCGTGGGATGGTGTGACCCTGGTGAGAAAGAAAATTGTGAGAAAAAAATGTCGAGACTTTTAACTGAAGCTCCGTAGTCGTCCTCTCACCATCTCCCTGCATCTACAGCAATCAAGTCTCCGGTAGTATTCTCGATGATATCCGGCCAAGATAAGACCAGATCCATGACAATAGAATACAGGTGACTATATTCTTCACGTTTTTGGCATTATCAATCTCCTCATGCCGTCGGGAAAACTGATAACTCTGCATTTTGATGCCTTATGGGCATCAATTCAGGGGTATTTTCAGCCTAAGAATAGTCAAGATGTGCCATTTTCCCAGTTAAATGCAATGTTGTGGCCTCTGTGCAAATTCTAGGGAAAACCGAGAAGTTTTCATGGTTGAAATGTAGATTTTGGGAAGTTGGTGTAAAGTCCAACTGAGTGAGGGGGTGTTTTTGTGTAAAACTGAAAGTAGGAGGGCGCTTCCTAGTTGCTAAACCCAGTTTGGCTCCCCTCCTATTGTATTAGCATGCTCCCCACATTTTAGCAAACCCTAGGGCGCCTTTTAACCCATTATTTTCACTCTTAGCAAACCCTAGCCGCTCCTAGTTGATTAATGTCTACCCTCCACTCCTAATCTCCACCATCCATTTTAGGGCACTCTTTTTATAGTTTTTAAACCCTAAGGCACCACCTAACTGCTAATCCTCACCATTCAGCCCCTAACCACTAGATCTTAGCCCTTCATTCCATTTTCTATCTCAGCCATCCACTCTAGGGCACTTCCCACCTCTTCTAATCTCCACCTTTCAACCTTAGGAGCCTCCATCTCATCCATTCACTTCTGGGCGCCCAAATCTCAGCCATACATAATATTGGATGCCCTCTTCTTTTCTTTTCAGCCTTAGGATCAGCCCAAAACCATCATAACCCTCCATTAGAAACCCTAGGGGTGCCCCAAACTTTACTAAAACCCAGCTGCCGCCCCTTCTTTCTCTCTATTCCCAATTATATTCACCCTTCTCTATAAAAAGGACCCCAGGGACCCTGGAGAAAGGATTGGTCAATTCACCTAGGTAAGAAGGAAGGCTGATCTTGAGAAGTTCAAGGGTAGAGGAAGAGGAGGATGCTCAGGCAAGAGGAGGGGTTTCTATTTGCAATTCACCAAAGCCACTATTGCCACCTCTGAATTCAGATCCCAACCATTAGTCTTACATATAATTTTTGTTCTTTCACTTCCAGTTTTGTTATTTACTTTCCGCAATTTATTTTCATTCTGTTTGATATTCGTTTTATTTTCTATAGATCTGCAATTCGGCCAAGTAAGACGGAAGGCCTAGCTCGAGAAGTTCGAGGGTCAAAGGAGAGATTCTGAGACTACTACCTCTGATTGGATTATAGATTTTTATTTCGTTTCTTTTGTTAATTTATTTCTTTATTTATTTTTGTTTCTACACTTAACTTTTAGTAATGTTCGAATTCTATATTTTTCTCAGTTTAATTAATTAATTTTTATATTTATGCACTTCCCTCTTGTGTTCTCTTGTCCGGATTTGAGTGTATATTAATTTTTCCCTTGCTTCCCTATGGATATAACCCGTTTTCATCCCTTTACTATGTTAGTAGTTGTTTGAAAATCGAAAAATATATAAATGTTTAAACTGGTGTTCCAAAGTGTTTAACGACACGCTTCCGGACACACCAAGTTTTTGGCGCCGTTGTCGGGGAAGCATGGAGCAAATTTTTTATTTGCTTTATCCTGATCCATTTCATTGTTATTTTATGTTTAATTGTCGAATTGCATCTTAGAAATAATTGTTTATGCATTGTAGTTAGTTGCCTTTTGTTGTGTTTATTTTGTCTTTTCGTTAATTCATTTAAGAGCATCCAACCTAAATAAGATAAGGTGGGGATTTCATCACCATTCCCTGGCCCAAAAATCACCACCATTCACGTGCGGTTCACCCTAACCCTAATTTAAAATTTGGATAGAAAGATCTTTTAGGGAAACCTTACATTTGGTTCAAAGGCATGTTGAATTTTAGGAAAGCTTGAAATTATTTTCCATAACCGGCGGTTGGTGTCTAAGGAAGGAGGTTGAACGGCTAAGCCTAAGCGGGTTTTGTGGTTACTTAATTAGGTCCTTGTGAGAGCAAGGGGAGCCTCCCACATCCTCACCTCTTACCTGGCCCAAAGGAAGTGGTGTAATTCCAAGTGAACCTAAAAGGATTCACATTGGTTGAACCACTAGCTTAGGAAACCCTAGGTCATGTGGTTGATTTGTTTTCCTTTAAAAAAATAATAAAAAAAAAGAGAAAATTCAAAAATTCAAAATTCAAAATTCAAATTTGAATTTGAATTTAAATTTTAAATTAAAAAAATTAAAAATCAAATTTGAGTTTAAATTTTAGAATTCAAATTTCAAGATCTAAATTTGAAATTAAATTCAAAATTTAAATTTCAAAAAAAAAGAGGAAGAAGGGGGTTAAAATAAAATGAATTCAATGGTTGGAGTTTGTGGAATGAAAATTACTTCCAACTTGAGTCACAAATAGATTGGAACCATGCGTTTCAACAATTGGACCAGATTAATGGTATGGCCCAAAGATTTGACCAAGTCCTTGCACGTCGTTAACAAAGTGGCCTATACCCAACCTTGTCATCCTATCCATCATGTTCCATCTGTGCAAGCCCGGCCCATCATGTTATCCAGTGCCCTACGACGGGCCCATGTCAACCAGTCCATCCAAACCAAAGACATGTGGCCAACAGATTTTTTCAAGCCAAGGCTAATAACCCATTCTCTAGTCCATATAACCCTGGGTGGGAAAATCAACCCAATTTCAATTATAGGGACCAAGTCCAAGAAAACCCCTGCCAGAATTGCACTCTCAGTGGTCTGAAGCACAGACCCACTGGGAGTACAATGATTACCAAGGGACTCAACAGGCTCAATCATGTTAAACCTTTACATAGTCCCAATACAACCTATCTAACTCAATGGCCCACCAATTTCATAGGCCACAAATGCAAAGTCAATTCCAACAGATGCATCCTAGGAACCAACCGGCCCAACCTTATCAGGCTTACCCACAACCTCCTCAAGCACGTACAGTAGATGACCAATTCATGCAGTTTCAGCAGCTGATCCTAAATCAGTAGCAGTCCATTGATAGATTAGAGAGCCAAATAGGACAGTTAGCCGAATTCAAGGTGAGGAGAGAAGTACCGAGTCAACCGGTTACAACTCCTAGAAATCAGCCACTGGGTTTTCCTCCACAACAAATTCAGCTACCTCCTAAGAACCCTCAATGTGTAAATACCAAGGCTATTAAAACCTTAAGGAGTGGGAGAAGAAGTTAACGAAACTTTAGAAGAAGAGCCCATAGTGAACCAACCTGTAGTCCCCTTTCCAACTGCACTCACAGCCGAGCCGTTGCGAAAGAAGAAAGAGACCCGCAACGAGGAGAGCAGGGAAGTCCATATTAACTTCCCTCTCCTCGACGCGGTCCAACATATCCCAACCTATGCCAAGTTTTTAAAAGAAATGTGTACTCAAATAATGGAGCCATGATTAGCCCCACAAAGAATAATGCTCTCGACAGATGTTAGTGCAACTCTCCTAAATCAACTCCTCTAGAATATGAAAGACCTTAGTTATCCTCTCATAAGTTGTGTCATCTCTGGAATCACCTTCGATTGGGCTCTATTGGATCTTGGGGTTAGTATAAATATGCTTCCGTCCATTTATGATAGGTTCAGGATCAACAAGTTAAAACCTACCCCAATAATTCTGCAACTCGCTGATTGGTCAGTCAAGACTCCTCGAAGTGTTATTGAGGACGTCATTTCAGGCTAGAGGGTTGTCACTTTCCAATGGATTTCATCATCCCACACATGACCCTAATCGGGGAACTGAACCACATCCCAATAATCTTTAGATGCCCGTTTCTAGCAACGGCCGATACAAATATCAACTGTAAATCGGGAGAAATGGACATTTCATTAGGGGAGCAGAAAGTCCGATTAAACATTTTTAGTGCCGCTAAGTATCTAAACCTAGGGGAAGATGAGTGCAAGGTGGATATAGTTGATGATCTTTTAGATGCTCTGTCTACCCCGTGATTAGCCCAATCTGAACCCTGTCTGTCGGAAGATAAAAGTGAGTTGGGGAGTATAGATGACGTGAATGTGTTCGGCTGAAGACGTTAAACTTAGCGCTGGTTGGGAGGCAACCCAATGTAGTTTTCAGTTGATTTTTTTCTGTAGTGTTAGAATTGTTGTTTCTTTTCTTGATTCAAGACCAGGTGGCAGATCTTGAACCCCTCAGGAAAACCTTATTCATTGTTTCCTTTGGCCCAAATCCTTGTTTTGCATCATTCTAGTCGTGCCACTAGGGACAATGGCATTTAAGTTGGGGGGTGAGGAAAGAGAGAGAGAAAAATGAAATTTTGAAAAAAAAATGAGAAGCTAAGCCTTTAAATATGTAGAATTAAAATTTCACTAGAAAAATTAAAATTTCTTTCCATTAAAAGAGAGTCCCAAACAGAAAAAGTTGAGGAAACTGATAAAAAAATATTGAATTTTATAGAAATTGGTAGCAAGTGATAGAAGTAAAAATTGGTCTTATTTGAATATTGTTGAAATCGTTTAGAAATTGAAAATACTCCCAAGTTTGCCCCTGTCAAGATAAGAAAAGAAAGATGGAGAAATTAGACAAAATCTTCAAATTGTTAGAAATAGTGGACTGCCCTGAACAATGTTGCAAAAAAAAAAGAATAAAAGGTCAATGAACACTATAGACTTAGTAACCGGGTCTCTTCACCTAAGGCAAGTATTGAGATTTACATCAAACGGAAAAAGGAATGCCAATGACACTTACCTAACACTTAGTAACCGAGTCTCTTCACCTAAGGCAAGTGTCGAGATTCGCGTAAAATGGTGGAAGGCAACAATAAATAAGTGTGCAAATCAAGTTCAGGGGTAGAAATCCACTGTAAAAAATGATAAGAAGAATACCCACCTGATTTCAATAATCAATCTCAACTTATCAAAACAGTATGCAAATGGAAGGGTAAATAAGATTTTTAAGCCAAGTTTTTGTAATATACAAAGTAAGATAATTTTATCCCTAAAGTTCAATACCAATCTATACAGAGTTTGAGAATGCTGGAACCAGGATGCTTGACAAATTCTGCCAAGAATGATCTTGAGGTGGGAAGGATCTCTATGCTCAGTGTAATTTTAAGGCTACATTGCTAAGGGACTAGCAATGGTTAAGTTGGGGGTGTGATAAATCTGCATTTTGTCGCCTTAAGGGCATCAATTCAGGGCTATTTTCGCCCTTAGAATAGTCAAGATGTGCCATTTTCCAGTTAAATGCAATGTTGTGGCCTCTAAGGGTCTTTGTGCAAATTATGGGGAAAATTGGGAAATTTTCATGGCGAAAATGCAGATTTTGGGAAGCTGGTGTGAAGTCCAATTGAGAGAGGGGGTGTTTTTGTGAAAAATTAAAAGCATGAGAGCGCCTCCTAGTTGCTAAACCTAGTTTGACGCCCCTTCTACTGTATTAGCATGCTCCCCACATTTTAGCAAACCCTAGGGCGCCTTTTAACCCATTCTTTTCACTCTTAGCAAACCCTAGCCGCCCCTAACTGATTAATCTCCACCCTCCACTCCTTCTAATCTCCACCATCCATTTTAGGGCACTCTTTTTTGTAGTTTTTAAACCCTAGAGCACTACCTAACTGCTAATTCTCACCATTCAGCCCCTAACCACTAGATCTTAGCCCTCCACTTCATCTTCCCACGTTAGGAGCCTCCATCTCATCCATTCACTTCCGGGCGCCCAAATCTCAGCCATACATAATATTGGGCGCCCTCTTGTTTTCTTTTCAGCCTTAGGATCAGCCCAAAACCATCATAACCCTTCATTAGAAACCCTAGGGGTGCCCCAAACTTTGCTAAAACCCAGTTGCCGGCCCCCTCTTTCTCTTTATTCCCAATTATATCTACCATTCTCTATAAAAAGGACCCCGGGGGCCCTGGAGAAAGGGTTGGTCAATTCACCCAAGTAAGAAGGAAGGCTGATCTTGAGAAGTTCAAGGGTAGAGGAAGAGGAGGACGCTCAGGCAAGAGGAGGGGTTCCTACTTGTAGTTCACCAAAGCCACTACTGCCACCTCTGGATTCGGATCTCAACCATTAGTCTTAGATTTAACTTTTGTTCTTTCACTTTCAGTTTCGTTATTTACTTTCCGCAATTTATTTTCATTCCATTTGATCTTCGTTTTATTTTCTAAAGATCTGCAATTCGGCCAGGTAAGACGGAAGGCCTAGCTCGAGAAGTTCGAGGGTCAAATGAGAGATTCAGAGATTGCTACCTCTGATTGGATTATAGATTTTTATTTCGTTTCTTTTTGTTAATTTACTTTTGTTTCTACAATGTTAACTTTCAGTAATATTCGAATTCTATATTTTTTTCAGTTTAATTAATTATTTTTTATATTTCTGCACTTCCCTCTTGTGTTTTCTTGTTTGGATTTGAGTGTATATTAATTTTTCCCTCGCTTCCCTGTGGATACGACCCGTTCTCATGCCTTTCTGCGTTAGTAGTTGTTTGAGAATCGAAAAAATTATAAATGTTTAAACCGGTGTTCTGAAATGTTTAACGAGGCGCTTTCAGACACACCAAAAAAATGGTTGTTCGTCGGCTAAAATCCATTGTTTTCGGTGGTATAGAGGTAGATGTTTTACAGATCTACACTTGTGCTTGTAGAACCTTGAACGAACATGGTTGTTCATCGGCTAAAAAACATTGTTTTCCCGTTAAAACATGCCAAAGTGTTTATGCCTTTTTCTGGGTTCAAACCCGCTTCAAGGTAAGAGTTTTCTTCCCTCGGATCAGTTTTTCCCATGAGATATGTTTCTCTTCCCTCAGATTTTTAAACCAGGTCCCAATTATCTTTTTACTTTTTTCATAATTTATTTTTATATGTTTTCTCGTTGGGGTGAAGATTGGAGGCAGTGAGAACAACTCCAGATCTTGCTTCGCCCTTGTATCCTTTGCAACTTTGAAGGTGACAAACCCTTCCTACATGCTGCTGAAGTATTAATTTATAAATATATTATTATTTGTTAATTGTTTTTTGGGCATTCTTCTTTTACTAATGAGGGGGAGATTGGAACTCACCTTGTCCATGCCACTGGTTTGAGTTTGAAGGAAGACGATGAACAATAATTTTCTCTTCTCAGTAGTCAAACACCAGAATGTCAAAAATGAGAAAATAAGTTTTCCCTTCTCATCCCATCCTTTCCCATCCCATCCCTTCTCAACAACCAAACAGACTATTAAGGAAATGTTTCTGATGTACGAGTGAATGCCTTGCTGTCAGCATGTTAAGACGGTTTCTGTTGGCAGCAGATCTGCAGACCCGGGCTCTTCATGGAAGAGATTTGTAGCCTGAAAGATACATTAAGGAAGAATGACATGGGTAAAATCGGGAACTCTTTTATTGCATGACTATTTTATCCACTAAATCACATTGACATAAAATTTTCATTCCAATATTGTACACAATTAAAAAATGTGATGAAACAAGGGTTAAAAAAACACCTTTTGATGACAAGGGAACAATCAGATGCCCCCCTCCTCTTTTTTGACGGTACATATCTTTGGTGGGGTAGGTTGACCCTACAAATCATCCATTATAATAGCACTTCCCCTAAATCCATGAGACCATTACCCCTCCCAAACCTTGGTGAAGGTGGAATTTGACTCGGAGTCTTTGCTATTACCAGCTCAGGACCTTACCAAGATGTTGTTCCATTCCAAGCCTCTTACAAGTCATGTGAAACCTATGTTTAGGAGTGTCAATGGACAGTGTTTGGGTTAGACCCTGCTTGAATCATATTCGTTTTGGATGGATTGGATGGACCAATAGGACATATGAAACTGGACCAGTCTTAACTTAATAGTCCAAAGTATTTATTAGATTAAATTGGACCTGGTCCTGGTCCATCTGTAATGGATTCATATTGGACTGAGTTGGATTAAACCAATATTCAACCCACTAACAGAAGACAAGGGTATGGTGTCAATAGACCGAATTTGGATTGGACCCAATTTAAATTAGAAACCAATTTGAACAAATTGGACAGTCCAAACATTAAATTGGACCAGTCCAGAATGGTCCAAAAAGTATTTAGAGGATTGGACCTGGTTCGTCTGTAAGGAGCTCATATTGGATGAGTATCCGGTCCATTGACAGTCCTACCTATGTCAATGGAATTATTGACATGGAACATCATGATTGAACAAGTATAATGAGTAGAAGTATAAACAATTAGAACTCCTCAGAAGCTTAGGGGAGCCCAAGGAAATCATCTCTCATTGGAATAGAGATTATTTACAAGGGTCCTAAGATTGGGACTGGACTGGATTAAATCGAACCTCATTTGAATTTGATCACATCTTTATCAAAGAAAAAGGAATCTAATAAATAAATAAACGGGCTTTTAGAATTTACAAAGAAATTAATAACGTGGCATATATATACTTTCTTTAGACAATAATCCAGCTTTTATGAGTACTAGATTATTACTTAATTAATTATATTAATAAGTGATTTAAATTAATAAAATGTATATCTCAATATTGAATACACAAAATGTTAACTTAGAAAGGTAGCTGGGGTTTCTACTTTCTAGCCTGGAAGGCAATACTTAAACATAAAAATATATTAAAGCTGGGATTTCTTTATTCTTAAATTGGACAAAGGGGAGACATGGCTTTGAGTTCACATCTGCGCCCCACAATGTCTCACAGCACATCTCCTTCATGTATTAAAAACATTTTCTGATGATGGTACTCCGGGAAATATTTCCTATACACAATAGGGAACTAGGGATGTACTGTAGGACATTGTGGGGCGCAGATCTGATCTCCATAGCTTTAGGGCCTCCTTGTGGTAATCCCAACATCAGGCGAACAAGACGACCTACACCAATGAAGCTATATATAGACATGATTCTGAAAAGCAGCTAATTAAAGAAAAGCTGCCAACCTCACAGATGCCTGCGCTATGGGGCATGAAAACAATAAGAAGATAGGGAGCAATGGCAGTCATTAAGGCTAATTTTGTATTTTGTACTATTTTGTATGTATTTGCATTCTGATTATTTGTATTTCTACTCCTTCCAAACCGAGCTTAAGATGAATTCACATCTGTATCTCAACAGTGTATTGGAAACATCTCTCACCGATAACTTCGGGAGATATTTGCAATACACACTGAGATGTGCATGTGGAGAGCCCTCTGTGGGGGTGCTGATGTGATCTCCGTTAAGTGGGGACAACGGCAAAGCTACTTTGATTGCATCAGTTTGCATGGTCAGATGATGATGACATGCTGTGGGCAGAAATATGGGAAGAGTTTATGGATAGGAGATTTTAGTATGGGAAACATCTTCTCATAAATAACAATTGAGATATTCTTGATGTGTGGCTGTAGTGTGCTGTGGACATGGATGTGGGTAGGAGATTCAAGCTCTTAAAAATAGGGGGTTGTATGCTTTGAAAGCCTAACATTACCCTTGGGCACCACCCTACTGTCCAAAAAAATGGGAAAGTATGTCAAGTTATAGCATGAAATGTGATGAGATCAAATCAGCCCCCCACAGCACATCCTCGCCGTGCATTGTGAACATCTCCCAATGATGACATCATCATTGTGAACATTTCTAATATCATCATCGAGATATGTTCCCAATACACGGCAGGGATGTGATGTGGGACATTGTGGGGGCAATCTGGTGGGGGGCTGATTTGAACTAAAATGTGATCATTACTTTGAATATAATTGGGCAAATTTATAAGGAGGATCAATTACTTAGAGAGTGGATTAGCTGAACTTGATAGCTCAGCCATAAGTTGTGGGTCATATGCACTTTATGGCTGGCATGTGGCATTATGATTGGTCCCACAGCCTGAAACACAGCTATCATGTGTTCAGCTAATTCCTTTTCCAACTACTACACCGAATTGGATGGACAAGATTGTCTTTGAGGCAGGATCCATTTGATTCATAGTTGCAATTGGAATCAAAATCTTCTAGAATCAGAATTGGAATTGTCTATTCTTTCCGCTTGTTTGGTTTAAATAGGAGTCAAAATTGGATTCCATAAGATAGTCATGACTCCTAAGGAGAATTGGCGTCAGGTAAAGAGAAATAGGGTTTGGGGGGTTTAAGCCACTAAACCTTTTTGGCCTGTTGGAATGAGAATCTCATTCCCAAGAGGGAGGCCGTTCCACCATTAATGAGAATCAAAATCTCATTCCACCCAACTAAATGGCTAGAATTGGAATTCTGATTTCAGAGCCCTATTCCAACGAACCAAAGGAACCCTTTGGTAAAAATGCAAATGTTGAACTAAAGTGAATTTGCACTCCTTCAATTTTATAGGCATTTGATAAGAATATATTTTGTTTTTGTATTGAAAATAAAAGTTAATTTATTTTTTTCTAACATTCTTGGATTCAAAATGGGTGCATTGGAAGTAAACTTTTACATCCACACTTGGTAGATGTACAAAAGCTAGATTCCATTCTTGAAGTTGCTGTTTGTACCATCACAATCAAATATGTTTTTGTTCGGTGAAAATATACAAATTATCAATGCAAAACCAAACCAAGTTTACATTTTTGTGAACCCAATATCTTTGCATTTGCACTGAACATATTTGTATTTAAATTCTTACCATATGTAACTATCTGCTTCTTGCTGCTTTTAGTTAAGATAATTAGATATATAGTGAGAACTGAGTTACATAGTTCTAGCATAAATTTAATGAGGTTTGACTGATGTTCATTAATTTTTATGGGCGTCCAATCCTATAACTATTTTTTACCAAGAACAAAAAAATCCTAAACACTCCTTGTTTTTCTTATAGTTTTATCCTTGTTATATTATGACTCTGCATTTTAATTATTAAGATGCATCGTATGTCTTTAGGGAATTATCTTTATTCTGCTGTTTCCATATCAGAATTTTTGGTGATAGGGGTATGTGTTGATCTAAGGTTGAAATAGCAGTATAAATATACATTGGTCTGTCATTTGTCAATGTAAAAAATGTAATATTATTAAACACAAGTAAAGATGAATCAGAGTGCAAATTTATCTTAAACCGGGATTTATACTCCAATTGCATCGTTTCCAAATGCAACTTTAATGACCACCTAGCCTATAAATAGGTAAAGTGAGAAAAGGTACGACTCTCATACACTCCTGCACTCTCTCCCATCTCGGCACATCTCACCTCAACAAGCTTTCTAATCCTCTATACCCTTCAAGCCCCAAATAAATCTGCATTCACATCCAACTGCAAGCCCAATTAATGTTGTCAAACTGGGACTAGACTGGATACTTAGGATTGTCAAAAGCAAGAACTAGAAATGACAGTGTGGCAGCCCTCTCCCTCTCCCCAAAGCCCCAACTACCTTTCCTTTTGTTTGTTGTTAGAAATGACAAATTCAGATCCATTCTCCATGATCATGGAGACTAATGTTAACAAGAAAACATTTATGAAATCATCTTTTATAAACAGACATGTATGACTAAGGTGATGCACCCATATGTTTAACAATTGCCAAACCAGCAGAAACAACACAATTTTGCTGATTGGCTTTTTTTTTTGGGAATTTCAAATTTTACTCCAGGTAGAGAAATCAATATCAAAAGAAAAATTAGAATTAACAGGGGAGAACTTAGCCCACCTTGCCCCAAACACAGGACACAGAGCACTCAACATCACCCTCTCAAAGAAAAACAAAAAAATACATCAAAGATTAACCAATTCTCAAAATGGGAAGATTAACATAATCCTTACATAGAAGCCTTATATTAGCTGCTTTTTTGGTAGCTTTACATTATGGCAAATCAACTGGTATCATAGAAGTGGAAACCAATCAGGTGGTATTAGTCAAAACTCATGGGTGATTTTGATTGGTAATAACTTCTACAGTGTCATACCTTTCTGTCATCATATATAGATTTATACTTGAAAACATTATCCACCAATATACACAATTTTAAGAAATGGTGTATCTTCTTTTTTAACAATAATATGCATTTTTAATAAGTACTTTTCCCCTTACCAATATACACAATTTTAATAACCCATTGACCCAGGCGAGCAAACCGTCGGTCAGTTGACCCATTCAATGGTGTTGACCATTTTTTATTTTTAATTATTATTATTATTTTTTTAATTTGTTTGTCATAATGAGCTGTTTGTTCAAACCGGACAATTAGACCGTTAACCCAGAAACTGGTGGCCAGAATGATTCCATTTCTGGATCATTTTTTAAAACGTTGTTTACAACACATAAGTGCTTAAAGGTATCAACAATATCTCGTGTTTTTGTTCAATACAGAAGCTCCCATTTTTGCGGTTGTTTTTCCTTAATGCTGTGTTTGGTTGGAAGGAAAAAGTAGGAAAGTACCTTTCCTTTCTTTTCCTCACATTTTTCTTCAAACCAAACATAGCCTAAAATAGGAGCTGAAGCTAGTGGAGCACATGTTAATTTGACTACTGTGATTACAAGATCTTACCCCAAAAAAATGTAAAAAAGAACTACTGTCATTACAAGATGGTAATTGATTGCTTAATGGCTAACTGAATGTATTTTTTTAATAAGTGTAAATTGCTGAAATTTCTCCTAAAGTTTCTTGCTGAAATCTTCCCTGCTGAAGCTTGGTAATTGCAATTGCTTCCCATAAACTTTTTGACTCAGTTGCAAGTAGACCCCCTCTATTACAATCTTCTAAAAAAAGACACAAAAATGTTCAAAATATTTACACAATTAGTATTAAAGTTGGTTTCTACAGAAAAAATTAACAATACAAACTTTATAAACAACAAAAATTATAGAATTTAAAGTTGCGTCTTTATATTTGAGTGATTGATATAAAAGGCAAATTTGGAAAATAAATCAATTTCAGAAAAGAGATTGGAAGAGTTTGGGCTAGCCATTCATATGAAGAGAAAATTTGGAGAAGTAAGCATTTTGGTCAAAAGTAACTATATGGTTATTTTAAACATTTTCATGCCTTTTTTTAGAAGATTTCAACAAAGGGGATCTACTTGCAACTATGCTAGAAAGTTCAAAGGGAGTAATTGCAATTACTAAACTTCAAAGGAAGTTTCAACAACAAACATAAACTTCAGGAAAAATTTCAGCAATTTACCCTTTCAATAAATTAGTATTTATTCGCTGCCATATTTTAAAAACCCATGTAGAAATGAAACCACTTTTTCCTCTAGCTAATGGGTATGGCTCAATTGTATCATTCTAATCAACCCGTGATATCATAAATACAATAGTAAGATTTAAAATATTAAGAAAACTAAAATGGGTGACATCAAGGTGTTCTCAGATTAATGTTATTTCCCCGGTCCATGGTATAGTGACAACACTACATATATTTTAGTGGGGTCAATTCTGAAATTCATAAAAACATGAATTTCATGTATTATTTAAGACATTTCAGCCCACTTTCCCTCATTGACCCCGATAAAGTTAAATGAAAATATGAGAGTGTGGAGTCAATTTAGACATCTTATTTGGATTTTAGACTAATTGAATTTTAGAGTCTGTTTGAGAGAACTTCTGCGGTAATTGAGCTGTGTTGATAAAACCGCTTTTGAGAAGCTACTTACGATAGCTTTTCAATAAAAAGTCAAATTTTGGCCCAATGTAAGCCTATTTTCGGCTTTTTCAATTTTTACCAAATAGGGCTTCACAACTTTTGGGTTTCTTAGCTCATAGATACTAGAAGTCATTGTGTAAAAGCTGTAAAAACCCCCCCAAATAGGCACAAATAGTGGTATCAATTGGATTAGACTTGGTCCAATCTGATCCAATCCAATGTGAGTTCATTACAAATGGACCAGGTCCAATCCAATCCAATGACTATTTTGGACCGGTCCAATTCAATATTTGGACTGTTCAAACTTGTTTTAATATAGATTGGTTGCAACCCAAACCTAGTCCATCGACACATATTCTTATCTTATATCAATGGATTAGATATTGGCTTAATCCAACCCAATCCAATATAAATTTATTATGGATGAAGTAGGTCCAATCCAATGTAATAAAATATTTTGGACTAGATTGGTCCAATCTAATATGTCTTATTGGTCTATCCAATCCGTCCAAATTGATTTTGGACTGTACAGGGTCCAGTTCAAATCTGGTCCATTGACACCCTTAGGCACAAAGGTTTCCATGAGCTACAACTTGGATGATTAAAAATGTAAAAAAAAAAAAAAAACTTTTTGACATTTATGAAGCTTTAAGTTAATGTATGGCCCCACTGTAAAAAATCCTGGCTCACCACTACCATGGTGGTTCTTTGTTACTTGAGATGCGTCAGACTAACTAACTAAGTCCCTCTTCGTTTTTCGAATTATGAAGGGGAGGGGGACTTGGCCAATAGGACTGTGGTTCCCATTGACATTTTCCCATTTATGTTTTTCAAGTTCATTTGGGACCCATAGAAAAATAGGTATACTCATTTATTGTGTGGGAAAATAACTCTCTAACATGGGGAAAACGTTGACAAGACATGTGGAGATGATTTTTCCCATTTTAACAAGAAGTGTTTATGTATAAAAGCGTCATTGTATAATTTAGCTGAGAATTAAACAAACACAAGTGAGTTTACTTATTTAGGTAAGTGTTTCCTAAGAAGACCAAAATCTAAGAGAAAAAGAAAGAAAGAAAGAGGGTTGCAAGTGGCTCCAGTATACCGTGATTATCCTAAAAACTTGAATTTAGCAGTTTGATCCTTTCCATCTCTAGTTATCAGACAATTAAATCCTTCTATCAAACAATGTCCCATAAGAGCAAAAGGTCATGGAGAATAATTCAAACCCTACCAGCAGTCATATGTCCTACTGAACTGATGATAACTCATATGGTGAGACCTAAAACTATTTCCATATATACCATACTGCCTTCGCCAAGGACTTTTTGAGTCTCACCAATTTCAGCCGCATAGGGCATTCTCTTTTCTCATGTAGAGTGATAGATTTGTGGTTGTGAATTCACTTGCCTCCACGCATAAGACACTATAGCTGACAAAGTACATAGTTAAATTCCTTGGTTAGGGCATAAGGATATGCACTATCAAACTGTATTGCCTTATATACAAGATATCCATGACACCTCAGGTCTAAGGACTATCCATGACACCTCGTGTTCAGTGAAAGACACCCACATATTTGCTTTAATATCTTTACACAAGTGAACTAAGACTCATCACCCTATAATCAAGCATAATATGTGTGAATCTATCCAGACTAGCAAATATCAAATATTTAACGCACTTAGGAATAAGTTTACTTGACAAATAAGCTATGGACTATTCATGTAAACATGAATGAAAAATGCTCAAATATATTATTAAACATAATATGAATAGTGCAAGATTGCCCTTTACAATGTTACATAATTGGTTTTAGGGTACACAACTAATAAATGCTTGGGCTTGGTTGGCGAGCTTGGGTGAGTCTGGACCATGGGAGATCAATTTGTGTGGAGGTACTGGCTTATCTAAGCATAGAAGTTCCGATGGACAAAGTTTTCTAAGTCACTACCAAGCCAAGCTGGATGGACCTAATCCTAGATTTTTTGTGTGATGATAAGATTGTAGGTGACAAAATTGAAAGCAAGAAGATCGTTTGCAAAGCTACTCGCTATGCTATCAACGAGAAAACTTCCATAAAGGTTGTAGACCTTTCCCTATCTCAAATGCCTTGGATTGGAGGAAGCCGAGTATGTCCTTGGGAAATCCATGAAGGGATCTGCAACAACCATTTCGGGGGTAGCCCTAGCTCACAAATCCCTAATGTAAGGTTATTTTTGGCCCACATGAAGGAAGATGTATCATAACTCGTCTGAATGTATAATTGATGTCAATGACAATCAAGCACATATACCTTACTAACTGGTGAACTCACATATCCTAATTAGTAGTCCTTTGTCATTTTCCCGAGGGGTGTCAATTGGACTGGATTTGCTCTAATCCGATCCAATTCAATGTCTAGACCGTCCAATATGTTCAAATTTGTTTTAATTTAGATTAATTTAGATATTGGTTCAACCCAACCCGATCCAATATAAATACATTATAGATGGACCAGGTCCAATCCAATCTAATAAATACTTTGGACCATTAGGTCTGGACTGGTCTAGTTCAATGTCTTGTTGGTCTGTCTAATCCATCCAAATTGATTTTGGTTTGGATGGTGTCCAATCCAAAATCGGTCCATTGACACCCCTAATTTGCCCAATAAGAAATATACATACTAGGACCCTTTCCATTGGTAGTTGGATAAAAGAAGTTCTTAGCCATAGCCATCGATTAATTTAGATATTGGTTCAACCCAACCCAATCCAATATAAATACATTATGGATGGACCAGGTCCAATCCAATCTAATAAATACTTTGGACCATTAAGTCTGGACTGGTCTAATTCAATGTCTTGTTGGTCTGTCTAATCCGTCCAAATTAATTTTGGTTTGGATGGTGTCCAATCCAAAACCGGTCCATTAACACCCCTAATTTGCACAATAGAAAATATACATACTAGGACCCTTTCCATCGGTAGTTGGATAAAAGAAGTTCTTAGCCATAGCCATCGAGTACTTCACCGATTGGCTCAAAGATGTGAATCATATTTCTGAGGGGAGGGCATGCTCTCGTAGGGAGGGTGAGATTTGCATTTATAAGAACATCCAAGCAGGGCTTGGGTTCCCTACTCATAACATAATAGGTGAAATCCTCTCTTACTATGATATAGCTCCCACCAAGCTCATCTAAAACTCCTTTAGGCTGCTATTTGTTTTCGACGTAAAATCCATCGATGTAAATTATAAAATTCAATCGATGGAGTTCAACATGGATGGGTTTAAAATTTTATGAACCATTGGAACATTTTTAAATATGACAATCGATGTAAAAAAACATTAATAAAATCAATGAAAAAGTCAGTCAATAAGTATACTGAAAACAAATGCATAAAAATATAGGCTGGGAGTGAAATTTTACACTGATCCGTATTTACACCGAAAATAACATGGATAAATGCGAACCACCAGAATTTTACGTCAATTCACATTTACACCAAAAACAAACGCAGCTTTAGATGACCAAAAACCACGAGGTTTCTCTAAGCTCGCCATTATTTTGAGTCATATTTTTATTCATATTTGTCCTTAAATCCCGTCCGATGAACCACAGTTGGTGATATTTCACTCTTCTACCATACTCCCTCCTCCCTTAACAATTGAAATGGGAAAATTGAAAATTTTCTTTTTATCTCCCACGAGCAAGGTTGGTCCCTTTGAGACCAGGTTAGCATATAGAAACATTACATTTTTTTTCATAAGGTTCCATCTGGAAGGAGTACAAATACAAAACCTTATATTTTCTATAGATTTGCATGGTTTTTAAGACTGACTCGGAGAACAAATCAGTCAGGGGTCCGGTTTCTGGGTTAAACGGTCCAATCATTCGAAATAAAAAAAAAATTAAAAGAAAATAAAAAATGGTCAAAACTATTTGAACGGTTAATCACCCGGGTCAATGGTTTGCTAACCAAAATCAACGGTTTTTGAGAAAAAATCAATTTTTTGAAAAAACAACACCTGTCACTTGAGTGGTTCTCAATTTTTCCGATCCGACCGTCCAATCTAATCCAATTTTAAAAAATATGTAGATTTATACTGTACATATTTGTATTTGTACTCCTTCCAAACTGGGGCCATAAAAAAGAAAAAGAAACGTTACCTTTTTTTCATTTGACAATTCATCAACATATCTGTCTCTCTCTAAATGCATTACAGGTTTTCGTCGCTTATCCATTTCATCAGTGGTGGACTGGTGGTTGGTCCAAAAGTAATAATTCACTAATTCTATCTTGCTATTCGAAGCGATTGACTTGTGAAATTTCTTTTTGTTCTTACTGCAAATATGGCTGTCATCCCACACCACTCGGCTTAATTGCTTTTTGACTTCTCGCACAGTTGCATTGTCACATGCTTCCAGTAATATAAAATAAATAGAAGAATACAAATTAAAACAACTGTTGACCCTCATCTTCCATTCATAGTGTGACCATGATGCATCCCTAAGCCTATGCCTAAATTGACCATCTGCAATTATGAGATGTTGACTTCTTCTCCACAACATCCAATAGATAAAGATCGGACGGTTAAGATTATTACCATTTCTTTCTCTTGGATGAGATTGCTCTGTATCTATTGCAAGGCCATAGAATGAGTTGTGGGTCCATCCTTCGTACTGTTGCCACACCATCTGAGTTTGTTTTTCTACTTATTGCCTCACCCTGTTTTAATTTTGAAGGTGCATGTTGTGGTTCAGTCCGGATCTCCAACACTTAATGACATATACTAAGGAGTAAGGCTGAAGTTGCTGAACTGAAACGCTTATTACTTTTTTTTAGTTGATAAGATGATTAAGGTGATGTATCTATTCATCTTCAGTTTCAGTCATCAAGGAGCCACAGCCAACTTCAAAACTTATTCACTAAACGATAGAGTATTAATTAAGATTTTCAGTTCAGCATCTTTAACTGTTACACCACCATCTTCAGTTTCAGTCGTCAAGGAGCCCACAGCCTTCTCAAAAACTTATTCACTAAACGATAAAGTATTAAGCTTTTCAGTTCAGCATCTTCTTTAACTGGTACCATCATCTTCAGTTTCAGTCAGTTCAGCATCTTCTTTAACTGGTACCACCATCTTCAGTTTCAGTCAGTTCAGCATCTTTAGCTGTTACCCAATGGCCTCTAGGGTGTACACTAACAGATGGAATTTCACCAAAATTCATCCAGAGGGTCTGATTGGTTGAAGTTATTCTCCCGTATTTTATTTATCTACTCTTATGTTTGAGAATTTGAGGGGCCCGAGTGTAAGGGTTCTTTTTTTCATAGGCTGGAGCCGATCTCCCAATACTCATAACTATGGGTGCAATTGGTGTTGGCCAGAGTTAGAATTGTACACTGATTTGGATTCAGGCCTTTAAATCAGGTCCATTCAAATTTTGACAAAAGCCCAGATTCATCCCTATCCATAGCCCTTTAACCCTTTAACCCATAGCTCTTTTGCCAAATTTTGAATGGGCTCAGCCTGAATCCCGAGCCCAATATAATGTAAAGTCAGGCCCAAAGCCCGGCCCGTGAACAAGTCTGAATCCAACCCTGGTAAAGCAGGATTTGATCTCTAAGTCTCCGCCATAAACAGCCAGACACTGAGAGACCTTACCAACTGAACCACTATCAGTTGGTTTGCAACTGTAAGAATTCAAGACCCTTGCATACGTAGTTGGGCCAGCTGAGGACTTGGGGATGAAGATTAAAACCAAGAAGATTAGCCTGAATACAGTCCACAATTATGGTCCAGTCCAGATAAAGAGGCCCAAGGGGTGCAACTTGGGCCTGTTTTTACCTCGGAGAGTTTGACCCAAACTGAATTTAACTTGTGGGTTCAACTTTGATACCAGAAAGATATGATATCGAAAAAACTTGCAGTCAATCAACTGGTATCTTAAAGGGAGTGACCAATCAGGTGATATTAATCAAGATTTATGGGGTGCTTTGATTGATCAAAACTGTTATAGTACCGTGTCTCTCTGTTATCATAGATTTTCCTTTCTATTTATTTGGGTTCAACTTTGATACCAGAAAGATATGATATCGGAAAAACTTACAGCCAATCAACTGGTATTTTAAAGGGGGTGACCAATCAAGTGGTATTCATCAAAATTTATGGGGTGCTTTAATTGGTCAAAGCTCTTCTGATACCATGTCTTTCCGGTATCATAGATTTTTTCTATTTATTTATTTTTAAAGAAATTAAGGAAAAATCTATAATACAAGAAAAACATGTACCAAAAAAGCTTTGACCAATCAAAACACCCCTGTGCATTTTGATTAATGCCACCTGATTGGTGGTCAGTGGTCACCTATTTCATTATAACAGTTGATTGGTGTAAGCTTTTTTTAAAAGGGTAAACTTTTTTTTAGTATATTTAGAGTGTAGTTTGAAAGGGCTGAAGGTTGTTTGTTAACGCAACACCTCTCAAATTATACGGCTTTTTCTTTACAATTCCATGAAATTTCAAATTTTCAGTAGAGGCACCTTCAGGATGAAATATGATGACACGTGGCTAATAAGGCTGTGGGAAAACAAATAAATGGCTAATATGGACCTGTCTAAAGGATGGCATAGATTGGTTTCATCATTCATCAACATAACACGAACCTGAACTCTAGTGGCCCAACCCAGAAATAGAGTTGGGCTGGGCTGGATTGGAAATCAGGGTCCGTTGCCCTCTCCGTCTCACAGTCTATACATGTGGGAAGATTTCATCCCTATAACGGATCACGGATGGCGAAATTGGTCTCATCATTCCTCATCAAGTCAACATAGTATGAACCTGAACCCAAGTGGCTCAACCCAAAATAGAGTTGGGCTGGGCTGGATTGGAAATCAGGGCCCGCCCTTTCCCTCCCACACAGACTATACATGTGGGAATCACCTAGGAAAGGTAAGACTGATACATGAATATAGAGCTGAATTGCACTGAGAAGCAAGGTTTTTAAAACCGAATCGAACAACAAACCGGTCAGGGGTCTGGTTCTTGAGTTGAACGATAAAAAATAAAAATCAGCCAAACCATTGAATGGTTCAACCGCTCGAATCAACAATTTGCTAACCAAATCAATGATTTTTGGGGAAATAACAGTTCTAGGGTAAAACGGAACTGGTCACCTGACCAATTCCCAATTTTTCCGGTCCAATCCAATCTGATTTTGAAAACCATAATGGAAAGTGAATGCATGTCAAAGTCTGGAGGGTCACATATCCGCTAACTGGTGTTCATTGGTCGCATTCTTTGAATATGTGGCTGAAATTGGCTATCATATCTAAAGAGGCATGAGTGACCCAGAAAATTGTGTTTTTGCAATGTTTTTTTTTTTATTTTCTTTCTTATCACATTAGTACATCCCACCAACTGACCCACACCCCCACGAAAAACGAAGGAAGAGAAAGAAGAAAGAAAGAGAGATAAATCCTAACAGCATCCCTTGTGACTAGTTGTCAAGAGATTGGAGTCGGATCTGATTTACATAGTTTTTATTTGTTTTTAAGACTACAATCAAATTATTATCATTCATGCCTTATCCCATCTATATGGGGTCAGTTACATGAATCCTGTTTTGTCATTTCGTTCCATTGAAAGGCATATTCACTATTAAATTATTTGTACTTAAATCATTTTTTATTGTTTTTACCCATGTCCTTTATCTATCTCGAGCTCTTTTAGCCCTTTCGATGTGTAACAAATCACTTCATCTAACTGATGCAGACATGCAGTTGGTGGTCTTCTATGCACATGCCCAAACCATTTTAGTTTACTCTCTCATTTTATCGCCTATCGGAATTAATCTTAGGCTCATATAGATAACTTCATTTCTAATCCTATTCTTTTTGGGTTTTCCGATGATCCATCTTAACATTTACATTCCTGCTACATTTCTTTTCTGGACATATTATTTCTTGACTGCCCAACACTCCTGTTCCATGCAAGATAACTGGATTTACACTGTATCATAAGTAGTCTTACGACCAAAGTTCAAAATATTGATACAAACCGGTACGTCGGTATAGGGGCATATTGGCCTGTATCGAGGCTTGTTCTCCATTTTTTTAATAATTTTTCAATCTGATTTAGAGGGATCGATGTATGGCCCACCTACCCATTAAACCATGGTCTGACCCAAAATATTCACAATAGAAACATATCAAAAAACCCCAATACGATATATATCAACCGATACAGCCCGATACATATCGAAACTTTTAACTTTGCTTACAACATAACTTCCCATTACTCTGCTCCATACAATCAAATCATACCCATCAAATTCAGATCGGTCTCCAATCAAATTAAGATATTGTGTCATTAATAAAATAAATAATGACTTTATGACACTTAATACGGTGGCCACTTATACACACACAAAGCAGAGAGTATGTATCAGAAGCATTTGAATTTCGCAAGAATTACTTCTCCCAGTCAATTTAGTAGTAATGCTGCTGATTCTCCTCTAAAGTTTACATTAAATACCACCTTAATTATTAGTATGAACATTGATTCTCATAACAAATTTATCAAAACTGATGCTTTGTACACCATTTATAGCCATAACTGTGAATTAACTGCATAAATTTTCAAAAACATTTTCCCTATTTATTCAGATATATTAGCTAGGAAGTTTTCAGATTGGGATGAGGTAGATCCAGGATAGGATATGCTTTGATTGTAAATGGATCTGCTATTTCACATCCATATCCGGCTCACCTGGATTGAATGTGGGTTATGAACCAATCCATTGCGTAATTTACACACCGATTGCTGTATTATAATATCCGTAAAATCTTGATTTTTACTAATAAATTATTTATAAGTAGCTATGTTACAGTTAATGAACCATGCCTGCATTACATGGCATTTTCGGTATCTTAAGGGTCCATTTGATTGTGGTTGAAGTAGCTCAAATGAAAGACTTTCGTCTTGTCTTTTAATGAATAAAATAATTCAATAAATAAAATATTCAGAAAAATTATAATCATTTAATTTATCTCCAGCTGACAACCTTATTAACTTAACTATTTACCTAAAGACACCAATAGAGGAGTGACTCTGTTGGTATAGTAGCTGGTTTGCTCCAATATTGACGTGGATTCAATTCTCAAACCACCGATTTTAGGGATGGGGTTATTAAGTGGTGAGTATCACCAAATACAAATACAAAAAAAAAAAAAAAACTATTTATCCAAAGAAAAAGTAATAATTCTTTGAATTCAGTCAATTCAGTCACTTTGCCAAATACATTGCCCATTTGAGAGGGTTGAAGCATAACAGTTTTTAGATTTCTGAGGTGGGCCTTACATAAACAGTCTATAAGTTATGTTTGGTGAGAAACCCAGAGAGTCGAAATCATCCGTTCCATCTTTTGAAGGGGTTGTTCACTTCAGCCTCTTTGAACAGCTTATCTAGAGCACTTCAAAACAGCCGAACCAGCTGAGATAAAGCTTCAGCTCAGCTCTCCCAAGTCCCAAACGGGCCCTCACTTCTTACTGGCTTAAGACTAAAATGGTGTATTTCTTGAAAAAATGATGTTCATGAATAATAAGATTCCTTTGGCATTCTTGGAACTGGTTCAACCACCTGATTGAAACGTTCTAACTTCTAACTATCACTAGAGTTAAAGATAACATGTCGGCAGTTTTTAACAGTTGGGCAATCAGTTCGACTGAACCACCAAACCTAAAAATCGTCCTGTCTTAAAAGATAGCAATTAGAAATCATTTTCAAAATTAGAGGCAACGCGAGTCAATGCATTAGCTCATGTGGATGGTGTAAAATTTTCTTTAGAATTTATGCTTGTTTCACATTGAGGGGTGTTCTTTTTTTGGATTTTGAGAGGGGGAAAGTTGGTCGATTGGATTTTTATTCTCGCTCATTGAAAAACTCATGTTTTTTTTTCAGATTTATGCGAGGACCAAAGAAAGTTTATTTTCCTAAGTACCCATCTCTTAGGTGGATAAATAACTTTCCCACCTGGGAGGAAGTCACTAGCACTTGAATGAGACAAAAATGTCCCTTTTAATAATGAATTTTTATGGCTAAAATGGTCATTTCCTTATTTACTTAGGAAATAAAAAAAGACTTACCTGAATAAGTACATTTACCCGGATAAATAGCTTACCGAAAAGTGAACGAGGCCTTAAAAATTCCACCTTAACCGGCTAGCCATGAAGAATGGGTATCACATCCATACTACCAATCAAGAAGGGTTCATTTTACTTTGCCGTCAGAATCAGAATTAGAATGGCCTATTATGCTGCCTATTTGGTTTAGATGGAAATTAGAATAAATTGGAATGAGATTTTCGTTCTCAATAGAGTAGCTAGGGAATGGGCTATTCTCTTAAATGGATTTATGAGAGTGGAATGGTAATCAAATTCTGATTTTGAATCCAGGTCCTAATCCCACGAACCAAACTGGCCATACAAGGGGTGCTTTGTGTTTATATGATCACCCCTTGCACTAAAATGATGATGTAGTGTTGTGATTGTATTTGCGTTTTTGCAAAAAACAGGGAATCCAATAAATTGAAGTTGTGTTTGGTACTATTGCCATTTCTATTTGCAATTTTGGTTATTAATATAACATTTGGTAGGGAAGGGATCAGCTGCCCACAGAACGCACCCCATAGGCACCCCACAACCCATCCCATTTGTGCCTATGAGGCGCATTCTATGGGCAGCTGATCTGATCACCATTTTGTATCGTTGATGTGGAAACGTCAAATTTGATGTTTTTACTATAAATTCCAACACTTAATAGAATGTTTATATATTTTTTTAATGAAAGTGGTCATCTGATATGATGTCACAAGACAATTTCTCAAACATTTGTATTGATCAACCTAGAACGTTTCCGGTAGAAGTAGCAATGATACCAAACACAACCTCAATTAAGAGTGTTTTTACATAAATGGAGAAAGTTGAAAAACAAAAAGAGGTGAAGTCCACATGTCGAGCAGGGGACTCCATCATTCATTTGATATTATCATTATTATGCCTCTTGAAATCATGAGCCCAGATTAGTTGGAGACAAAATCATGCATACCGGGCTGAGCTACCTATCACAAGTGAACACGCTAGTTTCACTGTGGATCCCATTTGTATTGAACACTGGTATGTTCACTTGTGATAGGTAGCCCAACCCGGTATGCATGATTTTATTTCTATCTCATCCGAATTATTAAGTCATACTTAGAGTGACATTAATTCTTTGAGCAGATGCGCATCTCAACGTGCATTGGAAACATCTCCCATACATGTCATTGAAAGATGCACCCAATACACAATTTGGACATGCTGTGGGGCAAGGTTTAAAGTATCGATACATATCAGATCGTATTGACCGATACGTATTATTCTAGTGGCTTCCCGATACACCCCTACAAGGGGTGGAGGAGCCTTAAACCGGCCCCTTGAACTGGTTTTGAAAAAAAAAAAGAAAAAAAGGGTTAAAAAGACTATTGATATCGCCCGATACGTCCCTACCGGTGTATCGATATTTTAAACTTGCTTTAGGGTGCCAATGTGGTCTCCGTTGGGCCACTTGCCCCACTTACCCGTGATCCATGAACCGTGAAGGTATTAAATAAGCAAACACAGTGGGTGAGAACTTAAAAGACTTGAAAAGATCACTGCCCGTGACGAATCTGATATGAATTCTGCATCATCTCTTTCACCTCCAATTCACCCCTTACACTCCAAGATTAATGCAAGTTCTAATTCATTTTCGCTTTGGATTTTAGTTTGCTTCAGGCATCATTTGTTTTCGGTGGAAAATTCATTGATAGAAAACTTAATTGATGGGTTTAAAATTTTAGTGGACTGTTACGAAATAATCGATGGGAAGGTTTACATCCATTTAAACCGCACACTTAAAAACGAATGCGTGAAAATACGGTTTGGGAATAGGGTTTTACACCATTCTGTATTTACACTGCAGATTTGGCCCTCCAGTGAAATTGTGACACGTGGCACTTCGTAACAACTAGGTAAACACCCAGGCAAAAACTTACTAAGTTGGTATCCCCCCCGGGCACCAGTCTGGCTGGCCTGGCGCGACCTACACGCGGCCTACGGGCGGCCTGCACGCAGCCTAGCACGGCCCGCGCGGCCTGCGCGACCTGGCCAGATCAGCCTGCCACAGGCGCCGACCTGGCAACCTGGCCCGGACACCGACCCGCTGACTGACACAGGCGCCGACTTGACCTGGACACAGGCGCCGGCTTGGCAACCTGGCCCGGACACCGACCCGCTGACTGACACAGGCGCCGACCTGACAACCTGGCCCGGACACAGGCGCTGACCTGGCAACCTGGCTCGGACACCGACCCGCCGACAGACACAGGCGCCGGCCTGGCAACCTGGCCCGGACACCGACCCGCCGACTGACATAGGCGCCGACCTGACAACCTGGCCGCCTGACACAAGCGCTAGCCTGACAACCCCGAGGAGTTCATCACCGTACCCCGGTTCTGACGGGATATGACGTCTTACTGTTTGAAGGCTTTTCTCCCACCTAACCCGCGAGGGCACCACTATATAAGGACTCCGACCCCCAAAGCCAAAGGGGAGGAAAAAGGATGGTAACCCCCGCTCTCTAGCTCTCTCATTTCTCTCCAAGCCCTCTGTAATCAGAATGCTAACTTAGGCATCGTCCCCACCGGGAAAATACCCCCGGGTCCTCTGATTCAGTTCTCATAGGTCCCTCAACTCCCACTGCCTACAACGGAGAGAAAGTCACCTCACGCAGAGGGTAGTCGGGTTGCACTGCACCAGGGAGCTCCACCATCCTTTGAGTTGCAGGCCGCCTAGGAGCAAGTCAAGTGACGAGTCCACCAGGCAGTTCGCCACCAGGGAGTTCACCACCAGGCAGTTCGCCACCAGGCAGCTCGCCACCAGGCAGTTCGCCACCAGGCAGTTTGCCACCAGGCAGCTCGCCACCAGGCAGTTCGCCACTAGGCAGTTTACCACCAGGCAGCTCGCCACCAGGCTGCTCGCCACCAGGCAGCTCGCCACCAGGCAGCTCGCCATCAGGCAGTTCGCCACCAGGCAGTTCGCCACCAGGGAGTTCGTCACAAAGCAGTTCGTCACCAGGCAGTTTGCCACCAGGTAGTTTGCCACCAGGCAGCTCACCACCAGGCAGTTCGCCACCAGGGAGTTCGCCACTAGGCAGTTCGCCCCCAGGCAGTTCGCCACCAGGGAGTTCGCCACCAGGGAGTTCGTCACCAAGTAGCTCTCCACCAAGGAGCTCACCACCGGGCAGTTCGCCACCAAGCAGTTCGTCACCAAGCAGTTCTCCCCCAGGGAGTTCGCCACCAAGTAGCTCATCACCAAGGCACGTCACTACCGGGTCAAATAACGTGGTACTTAGCCAAAAAATTTATACATCACAAAAAATGGTACGTGACCAAAAACGGTTACATCACGTACAAATGCGAACCTATGGAGTTTTACATCGATTTCTATTTACACCAAAAACAAATGCAGCCTCGGGTTTTTCTTTAATTCATCTATATCATCTGTAGTGCAAATCAATAAAGATAAAATAAAGGCTCAAATAAAAAGTAATTAAACGGGAATTTACTCCCACATTACAGTGGAACCAACCAAGCAAAATCAATCCTCATGTATAGTTAATTTCAGTGTTTTTTTCAATCTACCATTGACCCGAATGTTTAAATCATTTGAACTATCATCTAGTCATGATTTTAGGTCCCATTTCTCCAAAACCTGGAGTTTGGTAAAAGAACATTCACCTGGTTAAAAATCATCCCACCTAGGCAGTTGAACCATTGACCCATTCGACGAGGTTTGTACAAGTTGCACGCTAAATGTATATGCAAACGTCCAAAGGCATAACTTTGCACTTAAATATCTAATTGGGTAATCTTTTTATTTATTTAATTTCTTTTGGTAAAAACGCTTTCAAATGTATGCATCCTAAAAGGTGCTTTGCCCCACTATTTATACTAAAAAAAACTCTTTTTAGGCCTCAAATCCCAATTTTAACATTTTTATATAAATAAAAAAATATGATTTAAAATAAATAAATTATATGTAGAATATAATTACATATTATTTTGTTAATATAGTACATGGTACAGTCTTATCCAAAAATGGTTCAACCTTGGGTCGGTTTTAAAACATTGGTAAAATTAACATCTCCTTTTGGTTCAGCCACTAAAAAATCCAAGGTTTTAAAAACCAGACTGCACACGGAACCATTTTGGCCATTAGTTCCCGGGTCAAATGGTCTGACCGTCTAATTTGAATGCAAAGCCCATTTTGATTTTAAAAAAATTAAAAATAATTAAAATAAAAAACAATCAAAACCATCATGTGAATCGACCATCCAGATCAATAGGTCACTGATCAAGTCAACAGTTTTTGGCCTAAAAACAATTTAAAGGTGAAGTAGAACCGATTGTCTGAATGGTTCTTGGATCAATTGGTGTGACCATCTGGTCCAGTCCAGTTTCTTAGAATGAAAAAGAAAAGGAGTTATCAGCTTTATTCGTAGCCAGATCAATGAAAGAGTACGGTGGAGAATTTAAACTAACAAGCAAGAAACTGCTAAAATCCACACACAGATTATGGTAACCAGGATTCTCATCGGAGAAAATAAAATAAGAGACACGGCTGTAAGACCATTAATCTCAACAAGATCAATTAATAATTAATGTGCTCTTACCTTAAAAACTATAATACATGAATTTGCTACTTAGCCATGATCACCCCAACAATCTGATAATTATTAGTTTAGTCAAGCACTATTGGAAGAGCTGAAGAGCTCTGTATTGGAAAATATATTTCACGATTATTTTACACTTATAGGGAATGTCTGGTAACGGCTGAAGTGGCTGAACGGGCATAGCATTCAACCCAGTTTCAGTTTCAGGCTTTCAGTCATTGTCATTACTGTTATGGAAAAGATAAAACAATAAGTCATTTAATTCAGCCACTTCAGCTGTTATATATTAAACAGTCGTTGTCATTGCGTTTGGTTTCTTCTGCAGAAAAGGTAGTAATAGGAAAATGAATTGGCATGGAATTTCACTAAATGTCTTCACGATTAATTCTTACAATTTTTCCTTTCTCACTTAGACTTAAGGTCTGTTTGGTTCGCAACCGGAATTAGACAGCGTATTTCTATAGTCTGTTTGGTTCAACAGGAATGGAAATGAGAATTAAAATCAACAGAAATGAGATTTCGTTCTCAAGAGAGGCAGAAAATGGCCATTCCCTCAAATGGGGAATGCCATTTCAATAAGAATGGAAATGAGATTTTGATTTCACCCAACCAAACGATTGAAATCAGAATACTTCATC
Source organism: Nelumbo nucifera (assembly GCF_055504915.1). Lineage (NCBI taxonomy): Eukaryota > Viridiplantae > Streptophyta > Magnoliopsida > Proteales > Nelumbonaceae > Nelumbo > Nelumbo nucifera. The sequence goes on from NC_142654.1 coordinate 28,563,138, forward strand.
TAATTTCGATTCCAGACCTCTATTCCTACGAATCAAATAGGGCCTTAATTTTGCAAGTAACCAAAAACACAGCATTACTACTGAATTGTTGTTCTCATATTTCTCGCTCCAATTCGTTTAACTTTAGCACTGATCGATGTTGGTGCAGATTCAGTTGTTTCTTTCAAAATGCAAAATTAAAACTGATCTAAGCTGTTTATGAGCTTCCGGACTGTAAGTTATGGAATGCTCAAAATCGACAGGATCGAATAATCATTCGACCGGCTTTGCCTCCTTGTCTGCCACATGGACCGGAATTCAGTTACATTGTAGCCTTCTCAGTCCTCCTGTCCTTGAATGAACAATGCTACTAATTTGGTGCCACTGAGACGGACAACAGACACAATTCCAAATGACGGGTCGTTCTCAGTAAATTGATGTGTTCATTCGTTTAGGGCTTTCAGATCGGAGGGTCCTTTTCATTCACAGTTGGAATCAGAATTGAAAGTTGTGGAAATTGGAATCAGTTGGAATGAGATTTCATTTTTAAAAGAGGAAGAAGGAATGACCATTTCCTCAAATAAGAGAATACCATTTTATATAAAATGGAAATGAGATTTGGATTTTGCCTAACCAAACAGTTAAAATCAAAATGATTCCAAACCCATATTCCCACTAACCAAGCGGGTCCGGAATGATTGACTATATGGGCTCAAGGCCCATTCACATTTGCTCAGTGATTGGATTGCAATTTTACCTCCCATAGATTGAGGTGAGGTGTTATTTGTGTTAGGATCTGAGACTTAGGATTAGTTAATGTCAGAATTTGGTGGTAATATCACTTGGGAATTCTTCTACTTCAGCCCCATTGCGTTTTGCTACATGGCAAGATGATCTTATGTTTTTTATTTTATCCTAGTCTATGGTGCTGATGTGTACGAGGATGCCATACACGTGGCTAGACCAAAGGGTCCCATTTGTCAAATGTAATCGTGTAGAGGTCATGGGTCCACGTGGCAGTACAGGCGTAAAATCCTTATATTCAATTTCAGGCTACAATCCCTCTTTTACTTTGCTTCAAAGACAATCAAAAACCCTTCAACAAACTCTGTAAGCCTCTAATTGATTTGTTCTACTGATCTGTCTACTTGGAAGAGAGCTCAAGACCCAACCTGCTCTACCTTTAAGATAGCTGGGGAGCCATGTGAGTTCATCACATGAATGAATATACCAAATCACCCAGTTTGGCAGATACCTGTAGTTCCTTTCTCAGTGGATTCGCCATGTCTGTCGTCCCCACAAAACAACACTGATAGCCGCGTGATTAGACCACAGAACCCAGGAGGAAAGGTCTCTCTCTAGTGAATTGATTGGTCTCTCCAGTCAGACATATTAAGTTAATCCCTCTTAACTTCATTTAATCTGCAAGGCTAAACGCCTAAGCCTTAAACACAAATTCCTTAAAAAAAACTTCACCCAATTTGTTTTTCTCTCATATTTTCTTATTGTAAGTGATAACGGCGTTAGTGTTGACCTTTCATAAGATATGCAGTGAAAACAAACATTGTTAGATTAATTAACCTAAACAATTGAGATGAAGCTCACAGCAACTTGGGCATGTGGGCATGCTTTTTAAGCTTTAACTATTCTTTTCCTGGATGGAAAGAATTCAAATTATGGTGTTGTTTGCCAAATTTATTTAGAAAGATCTTTCAGCAGCTCAGATGATCAAAAGAAATATTGAGTTTTTGAAGTCTTATCTTTAAAAACGTATTTAAAGACTATATCAAGCAGAAAGACCAGAAAGCCTCCCAAAAGAAATTACCTTGTTGTTCTGATGATAACCATGGCCTATGAATAGTCAACTAAAGTTAAGAAATGAGGGACTATTCTACCAGTGGCCCTAGAGAATATATATAGAAAGAATCTTCTATTGAAGAAAAGAGATTGTTGACCCTTGGGAGTGATCCTGACCGTTGAATTTGTCATCATGACATCATTTTTTGAGGGTCACAACTCACAAAGGAGTTGAGTGTGGGAATCCACGGACCCATGATCAATATTAGTAAATAAATAATAAATAAAGGGATCTGAAAGTGAGGGGTCAAATGGAATTCTCACATGGCTAACTGGATCTAGGGTTCGAGGAGACTGACGAAAGCTCAAGTAAATGCACTTTGAACATAAAAGCTGGGAGTAAGTTGTTTTGGATGGCTGTGTACATTGATTTGCACAAGAGCGATGTTTCATTGTTTCTAATGTCCACACCCTCGTCACCATCTAACCGGTACAAGATCTACAAGTTCAGTTCACATGCAAATAGGACACCACCCATCCTTCAATTACTATACCCACTTCGTGATTCTGCTCATCTAAACCTGGAGCACCACCAAAACCTGTCACAATCATGGATACTAGGGGAAGGTTCTCTCAGTTCTTTCCTCTCATCTTCTCTAATTGGGTTCATGTGAAATGGGGTGATTTCACACTGAGATGGGCCGTTTTGGAACTGAAAAAAACCCGTAACCATTTCTGTTTTACCCCGTAACCAGGGCGGTCGAATTATCAAACCGTCAATCTGGACATTAGGTCTCAAACGCCATGTTTAAAGAAAAGGAAGGTCTAGGTATAGAGACATCTCAAATGGGTTGCCGTGCACGAGTCGCATGTCACATGTGAGGCACTAGTTACTAGTGTTTGAGTGTGAGTGAGGGTGAGATAGAGAAGAATCATGGTGTTTGTGGCGTGAATCAAAGGTTAAGGGGGGGGTCTAGGCTTTGCACAAAAGAATAATAAAAACACAGAAAAAGGCCGAAAAGCGAGAAAGCAAGAAAGGATGAAGGTTATGGAGAAGCAAACAAAGACAAGTGGGGTTGGGGGGAGATAGGGCTGCTGCGTGTCTTCCATGGTAAAAAGGGGGAGAAAGAGGGAGACAAGAGAGTCCATGTATGGTTAAGTGACAAGCTTGGCAATATACTTTGAATCATCTCAAACGCAAAGCTTTCTGGTCTTTATATATGTATATATTGCCCCCACAAAAGTCATCAAGGTTGTTAAGCTATCCTTGTGTTAGGTAGTAATTAATTACTAGCAGCTTGACTTGGCAACCAAGGCTTCCACTCTTTGTTTCAAGTTGCAGAGTGAAGCCCTGGTTATTAGTTATTTTAGAGGGTATTTTGATCTTATTAGCACTTTATCGGTTGCAATCAACTAAAGATTCAATTAAGCTGCTTCAGCTGCTTTGAAGTGACCGGCAGTCGTTTTGGATTTCTAGATTCGTCTCAAATATAGTTTATAGGCTGTTCATATTGGAACCCTTACCCCGAAAGGCGAAGCTTGTGTGTTTCAGCCAAGGTTTTCAAACCATCATTGATCCGGATGATTGAATCGTTCAGTCCGGAAATCGTTCAGGCAACTGGTTCCGTTTTACTCTAAATCTGGTTTTGGCCAAAAATCGTTGAAAAATCGACAATTCATTGATCTGGGCAATCAAACCATCGACCCATTGACCCCTTCAATATTTTTAATCATTTTTTATTTTTTTAATTTGTTTGTCAGAATGAACCATCCGTTCGAACCAGACGATCAAACCATCAATCCAGAAACCGGTCATCAGAACGGTTCCATTTCTGGGTCATTTTTTAATACATTAGTTTCAACCCACCCAAATGGGCCCAAATTATGAGTCAAATCATATGGACCCCTTAGAACCACTCGGTATTTGCTACCCATAAGTTATTCTCATATCCCTTACCCATAGAGCACCACCACCGTGTATTGGGAATATCTTCAGATATTTCCAATGCGCAGCTGTAACTTCTTGTGGGTAACAGATCCGAGCCCCCTCGTAACATCACTTTTGCTAGCTCAGGCTGGGTTGGCTAGTCCCAATGGTGTAGACTTGAATGGGGCAGCATTCAGACCCTAGTCTGGATTGACCACCCCCTCGTAACATCTCTCTCTCTCTATTCAGCTGTTTCAGTAGTAGTAACAGTATGGGCTAAATTTTGGGCTCGGGCCCAGGCCCGGGCTTCGAACTTTTTATGACGGCTGGGCTTGGGCCCAAGTTGTATGCACCGATGATTGGGTCGGGCTCGGGCTTGAGCCTTAGAAAAACCTGTTAATACAGAGTGAAAGTCCAACCCATGAACAGGTCTACTTAATAGTACAACAACGGAGAACGAGAACATGGGTCCATTTGGTTCATAGTCATAAAAAAAATTAAAATTCTTTGGAATTAAAATCAAAATGGTCTATTCTCATAATTTGTTTGGTTTAGATAGAAATCAAAATCGAGATTAAAATAAGCTGGAATGAGATTTTATTCCAAAAAAAAGAGAGGAAATGACCATTCCCTCAAATGGGAAATGGCCATTGCACCAGAAACGTGAATGAAATTCTGATTACACTCAATCAAACAGCTGGAATCAGAATGACCCATCGTTAATCAAGTCTCTCACTTAGAGAATGAATGGAGAGAGAATGAATCAATGAGAGACAATGACGTAGAATTTATTAGAGCTTTCAAGAGAGAAGAAAATATTGAGTCCCTTTAGGATTTGGAGTCATAAGTCGGCATTGGGAAGGAATGGGTTTATTTGTTTTGTTTGCTTCTCTCTCTTTTTATTTTTCTTCTTTTTTACATGGAGACTGAAGACCCCATCCCTCAGTAGTCACTTCTCTTCTCCCTCCTTACTTAGTTCCCACTTAATGACAACGAGGGGGAAGCACTCATAACTCCCAACTCACAAACTCACTAGTCACCTCTCGACACCTTTCTATTGTTTGTTTCTTTTCCCCCACCTCCTTTCTATCTTCCAATAACGACCTGCCGACTTGAATTTGTAACGCCTCACCCCACACGTAAAACCATGGAGCTACTAGCTTCTCCATCAATATACTGCACGGCTCATCAAGTTACATGGGAGAGCACTTCCATGACGTCAGATGGGTATCTATTTTAAGCCACAGCCCACAATTCCACATGGTTGATACTTGATAACTGAGAGAGTGGAGGCTTCCATTCCACATGCGTGATGCGTTTTGATGCAACGTAACGGATTTCTGGGCCCACCCACCCAATTTGTGTGTGTGAGTGTGTCTGGACTCTGGTCTCTGGGCCCTTAAGCGGCCAAACCAACAAACGGGGTAGTGGTCAATACACGGAAGGGTGTAATTACCAAAACCACCCTCCATTAACGTCATCTCCCTCTGGTCAATGGTCCACTCTTTCCAAACCCGACTTATGTAGATGGAGCTAACAAATAAAGACACCACTTATGGTTGACGTTGAGTCAGTTTGCTTCGACAATTGACCCAACAGGCGCAAATAAAGCTTCTCTAGTAGGGGCTTAGGCTTTTTGAAGGGCTCCCAAAGTCAGAAATCCGGTTCAAGTTCTAAACATTCCGTCCGGTTATTTCAGATTTGCATCCATTTACTTAATATTAAATGTGGTGGATAGGAAATTGGCCACTCTCTCCCTAGGGATGCAATTTAGGTGCCTGTTGAACTGAACAAAGATGCAAAAATCAAGGTTGAATTGGATTGAGACTAGCTTAGTCCAGTTTTAATGTTATATGGCTCATTTTACTTCAATTTCATTTAACAATCGCGTAATGGGATGAGTTAAAAAAAAATCGTTATTTTTCTAATTGATGTTTTAGAAAACATTGTTGATGCAGGCGATTTGAACCATTAAACCTAGGAAGTGGCTACCTTTTTCTGGTCCATTTACCACCAGAGCCTAATAAAAAACGTTGACTTGGACCACTGACCCAAATGAGTTAATCAACGAAGTGTGCGACCAAACAACGATTTGTGGGTTGATATAGGGGTAGTTTCGAGATATCTTGCTATTTGAGATCAGCTCGCCAATAAAGTATGAGGCTCGAGCTCGAGTTTGATTTGAAGTAAAAATTTGAACTTTAATTTGGATCGAGTAAAAAATTCATAAGCTTGAGATCGACTGTTAGCCAAATGGATGGTTGGACCATGACATGTAACCTGGATGTAAAAACTGCTTTGTTTTTAGGTTGATTTTTTGAAACATGGATTTTCTTTATTTAATGACAATAAAGCAGATTCAAGTTCAATATTCAATATTTCAGACTTGATTAGACCTGTCCATTGGCCGGGCATCTCGATGGGTTGGGCCGTCATGGCCGGTTTTTAATTGGGCTTGGATAAAATTTTAGGCCCACGGACTAGGGCTCAGGCTCTAAGCACTGGATCCAACCATTTTCTAGACCGGGCTTGGTTGCTTGAGCTTTCTTAAACAATCCAGGCCCAACATTTTATGTGACCCGGCCCAACCCATGAACAGGTCTAAATTTAATGTTTCGATAATAAGAGATTCGGGATCCCATCCCATGCAGGATCAATTACCAAACTAACCTGCATTAATTAGCCCAATCGTCTATGTGAATCCGGGTTAAAACATTCTAATCGGGGTTTTAAAAACCAGACCAAACATTGAACCATTTTGGGGACTATTCCTAGGTCAAACAGTCCGACCGTTGGGTTCGAATGGATGGCCCGTTCTGATTTTTAAAATATAAATAATTAAAATAAAAATGACCAAAAACCACTGTTCAGGTCGATTGGTCGACGGTTTGACCACCTAGATCAACAGTTCACTGACCAAATCAACAATTTTTTACCCAGGAATGATTTTAGGGTGAAACAGAACCGATTGCCAAACCGGACCTAGGTCAACCGGTCCAACCATCTGGTCCAGTCCGATTTTCAAAACCATGATTCTAAGTGATTCTGATCCCTACATGAAGTATGTTTTGGCACAGTAGTCATGGACCCCACGTATGTTTGTGCGTGAGGTTAGTTCTACTTGGGGGTTGGTCAACCTTTTCACTATTGACTATTTAGATATTTCTCTGATTTTCTACCGGATTTTCATGAATAAAATAAAAATATTGACCTAAATAGAGAGACCAAGATCCGTTGTTTGATCATCCCATGCCCAACTCTGTATTCCAATTTCCAAGTGTTCGTAGCGTGCGGCACACAGAATCACAAATTTATGTTTCCAGCTTTTGCCCATTTAATCCAAAGTTTCCCAAGTCAAATCCGTGATGATCTCCGACATATCACTAGAGTCTAGACCAGAGAGACTACCATTATAATTTATAAATCCAGTAATCCTCCGTTGAATACGTGAACAAAGGCCAGATCATCCAACTCCCGGACCACCATTTTAATTACACTCAACTTGCCAGCTGCATCATCAATCCAATTGGTGCGAATTTGGCTGTCCATGATTAATTAAGTGGACGGTCGCGATCTAGCCCTGTGCATAGTATATTACGCGGAGTACACCCTTCTGATTCATCACTTCACTCCACATAAGAAGAAAAAGTCTCCCTGTTGGAGTTGTGTAAGAGAGAACTTTTCTCCTCATTTATCATAAAATCAAATGAAATCAAGCAAATAAATGAGAGGAAATGACCTAAAATTAGAGAATATAAAGATTCCGAGACCCATTGAAAGAGAATTTAAAAGACGAAAATGCCCTTGTGTGGCAACATAAAAATGTGAAACGCATTTATTTCATTTATTACCAAATTAATAATAGCGGATACCTGGTTGGTTTCAGAGGCAATGCTTTTTCAGAAAAAGAAGGGATTTTGATCTTCCGTCGGTCAGCTTTTGGGATTTCCATAACTTGGAAAGGGGGAAAAAGTAAATTAAATGCTCAATCCAAGGATATTATGGTAACTTTATTATTGCTAAGCTGTTTTACTGGTTCTGTTTTTTCTGGCGAGTGTTTTACTGGTTCGGTTACTTCCGTGTATCTGATCTTTACACTTGTAAATAAAGCTAGAGAAAACTTGGGCAGGAAAAGAAAGGATGGAAGGATGAAAAAAAAAAAAGAAGAAAAGAGAGAAAAAGGAAGGAGTAGATAAGAGAGAATTAGCTTCTTCACCAACTGTACAAAGGAAGTGTTGACAGGTCGAACTTCGTTTTATTGAATTAATAAATCAAATAAATTAGTGGTTTTGATGGACTTTTTCTTAGAGTTTTTCTTCTTCTTTTTTTTTTCAATTGAGAAAAAAAGGGAAAACAGTTAGCTCGAACAGCTGGAAACAGGAGCAAGAACCCATTACCAGAATCGAACTCTGCGGTACTTTCAGAGCAAGTTCTTCGTACTTAACACTCCAATGAAACTAACCCAGAATTTTTTTTTCTTCTTCCTTTAAGGAATGAAATAAATAAAATCTCTGATTCCACCATTAATGGTCGCACTAGAATCAGTTGTTACAAGTAAGTAACAGCACTTAACTCGGAACCAATTCAAAGAAATGAATTACAGTCAGAAAAGAAGAAAAAATAACAGGGTTTTAAAAGAAGAAAGAAAAAAAGCGTTTTTGAGTAGTAGTAGCAGTAGAATAAGAAGAAGAAGAAGAAGAAGAAGAAGAAGAAGGATTTGTAAATACAGAGAACCCAATTTTCCCAATTGTCAGAAGAGCTTAAGATAATCTCAGATCGACTACAGAGGCAGAAAAAATAGATGAAGCTTTTACCTCTACTTAACGTCCACAGCTCTGAGTTTGGATTTGAATCCGATCTAGTAACGCAAAATTCAGTCTTTTTAACATTGATCACTTTATCGGGTCGACGAATTCCGCATCGGAGACCGCCGAGAGTTCGACCTGACTGATATCGTCGTCTTCAAGCGGAGCAGGGAGATTGAGATCTATCAAATTGTCTCCAAATTTAGTAGAATTTGCAGCAGTAGCCGAACCAGAAAGGTGAGATCTCTTGTGCCCACCAAGAGCTTGTCCAGAAGCAAAGACCCTGAAACAAACTGGACATTCATGGATTCTCCGATCGACGACGGAAGTGCCTGCATTACCAAGTTCGGACTCGGCTTCATGGGTTCGAGCAGCAGGGGAGGAAGATGGCGTACAGCCCCTGATCTTCTTGTGACTTGCTCTATGGCCACCCAAGGCTTGATAAGAGCGAAACACCTTCTTGCATGTCCCGCACTGGTACTTCCCCCGAGTCCGAGTCGGAAATTTGAGCTCTTCCGAGTCATCCGACTCGTCAATGGATTTCTCTCCTTCTTCCTCCTCCTCCCTCATCCATATATCTCTCGAAAGCATCATAAGACATAGAGCAACATCCTCTTCGGGAGTAGTATCAGACACTGAGCTTACCGGTTCCGGCTCCGCCGTCGACTCGGTCTTACTGGGTTTGCTCGACCTAGGCTTCTTGAGTTCTGTTCGCTGTTCCTGCTGATGCTGCTGCTCTGCGATGCTCGATTTTCGATTTCGCTTCGATCGTCTCCAAGACGGGTTCCTCGATGACTCAGTCTCGCTCTCCCTGTCTTGAACAACCGACCCGGCATCAACCGCAAAAGAAAACTCAGGATCTACCAAACGAAAGCTCTTCTTGGGATTCTCTCTCAACCCATAATACAGAGCTGCCTTCTCCTCCTCTTCCTCCTCCCCCTCCCCCTCCTCCTCCTCCTCCTCCCTTTCCTCTTCACCGGAGGAGGACGAGGAAGACGACGGCGACGACGACGATGCAGACTCAGTCTCATCTCCGAGCGGATGAATCTGTTGGGCCTTCGGTTGAGGTGGAAGGGTGGCCATGTGTGACCTCATGTGACCACCCAAAGCTCTGCCATTGGCGAAGCGCTTAAAACAGAGCTTACAACTGTGTCTCTCCATTGAACTCAGAAACAGAGCTTCGAAGCACGCTCTAGCTCTGCCTTGTTGCTCTTCCTCTATTTTCTCTCTGAAAGGGTGCTTGAGAAGTATATAGAGAGGGTGGAAACTGTTAGGAGTAGGTGACAAGCATTCCTCCACCAAAAGACACCCAAAACCAAAGTAGCATAAATAATAAATAAATTAATAAAAGTAAAATAAATAAATTAATTTCCAGTATTTTTTTTTTTGAACGGCAGAAAAAATCAAAGAAATAAATAAAAACCAAATAAAACGTGTGCATGAAGGGAGAAAGCCAGACACATAACATGGAAGCCTTGCCGGTTTGCTATTTATTCCCGTTTTGATTTTTTTTTCACCACAATTTTTTAAATTCCAAAAATACCACTGCACCTTACAAGTGGAAAAACAAATGGGCCTCTTGGGCTTTGGTGTGACTCGTTGGGTACATGATCTCGACCTCGACCCGAAATTGCATTTTAGGTCTTTTCGATGAAGACTCCTCAGGGGCATTTTGGGCAATTGAAAGTTTACATGGGTTTGTTGTAACGTCGGAGCAGAGAAGAAAAATCCACGTGTTTCTGAACCGGTTCTTTTTCTCCTTTCTCTTTTAGGGTTTAATTTTAATTTTATTATTTAATTCTTGGCGATTTATTATTTAAGGTTTCTGTTACCTTTAGCCGGTATTGCTAGCGCCAACTGTAACCGTTGTGGCTTCTACTTTATTTAATAACAGATATTAATTAATATTTGGATTTTTGGAATTTTCTAGTTATTTTTATGGGAAGGTAAAAAAAGAAAAAGAAATGGAGGAAAAAAGAATGGTGGGGAAGAGAACAAAACTAACCTTCCTTTGAGAGGGGAGAGTATTCCGTGGAGTAAATGCCGTTTTGTTAGGCGTGGACCGAGTCCTGGTACAGTGAGGGTGCTGTTCTTGATTCTAACGTGCGCTGTGAAGATACGCTCACACCGTGTCCGTCATCTTTGGTTTTAGGATTTGGCACACATCTCGAAGTGGAGCCGTGCTTCCTCTCATGTTGAGGAGAAGTGAGATGAGATAGTGCTGCTGCATTGCATGATGGTACATCTACAAGTACTAAGAGATGTTCTGCGACGTACCCCCCCATCTGACCATGGTGCTGTCTTTACTTGGATATCTAGGTTTTCATTTTTCAATCTGCCACAGGCTTGGGTGGTCTGTATGATACCCGAACGTCTGCGCCCGATACGAAATCCGATCTGATTATTTCGGAATTCGGATTGTGATGTATCTTCGTACTCAGATTTGAATTTTGTAATTGATAACATCCGGTTAAAATTTAAATTTGATTATGTTATGATATTTATTAGTTTTAATATATAAATTTTATATATTTGATGGTTTGCACACCAAAGGATGTACACCTGACCTGGCCTATCTCCCACGTCAAGGGCGTGGGACTGACTTGCATCACACAAAACCACAGGTTGACACTTGACTGTGCGGTTATCCACTACATTAATATTATATATGAATTTTATATATAATGAATTCAGTATATTATATTTGCATTCATTTATTATATATAAAATTTGAAATGATTTAATTTTTATTTTTTTGTATTTTAAAGTGTTAAAAGTAGAATTGAATTAAATCTGAATTCAATACGAATCCATTAGAATTGGAATCCTAGATATCCAAATCCGATCAAATTTTGAATGATAGAATTCAGATTTTGCTGAATCCGATCCAAATCCTATCATCATAAGGTTTGAGCTTTGAGTCTTAACTGAAATTACAACAAGAATATGTTTAGGTACTCTTTAACAATATGGTTTGATTATCTAAGCGTCCGGTTTGGTTTTGATGCCGTTGCTCTAGAAAACGGTGATACATCAGTGCCATGTTTGAAAAAATGGGACTTTCAGGAAATACATGTTTGTTTGAAATCAATTTTCTATATAAAACAATGTTCTAAGCCGTGCTTTGCAAATCGAGAAGACGTGGTTTGGAGCAATGCTGAATTTGGCATTTTCTCATATTGCAGCTCGTTGCTGCCAAGAATGACATAGACTTCCTATAATGGGTACCAGTGTTGAAAACAAACATGGAGTACTATTACCAAACAGAAAATGTTGTTGCTCCAGGAAACGTCCTACATAGCAACAACATTTCAAACTGAAAAAAAAACACCGTTTTCTTAGAAAGTGATGCTGTATCTGCAGCATTGGTGCCAAACATATAATAAGGGTCAATTTTGTTCGCAATCGGAATCGGAATCAAAATTCACAGAATCAGAATCGGAATGGCCCATTCCCATAATATGTTTGGTTTAGACAGGAATGGGAATTGAAATTGAAATCAGCAAGAATGATTTCATTCCCTAAGGAGGGGCAAAGAATAGCCAATCTTTCAAATGGGGGAATGTCATTCCAAAAGAAAAGGGAATGGGATTTCGAATCCTATCCAACCAAACAGTTTAAATCGGAATAGCCATTCCGATTCCGATTCCGGATCCCTATTCTCCTGTTAGATGATCCTAGCTGTTGGCTCTGTGGACTACTATGATGGACAACTCGTATAATCAAAGGACAAGTCCGGATACACACCATGCAGAATTGTGAATTCCATCCCCCCACTATTAGCCCTCCCCCCCTATAAACCACATCTTGCCAGTGAATTTGGCATCAATTCACGGTCAGGATGCGTTTCCCCTGTACTTTGGGACTATAAAATTCTGGTCTGGCCTGATTGGTCATTCTCCCTATAATCAATCCATACTACCATGCATTCAACACCGGAGACTTCAATTCTTGGTCATGAGATACCTGAGATGTCCCAAGACAACACGTACCCGTACCACCTGTAATGGGCTCACAACAGAGCGGGCTGGATCTAACTGTTCACGGGAGAAAGCCCATTATAACTGGCAGGAATGGACGCGTTATTCAGTTCCTGGGCCCGCGGATCAAATGGGCCCTTCTAAGGAGATCACGTGCACTTATTGCATCTAAACCATCTGATAAGTTTCTCATTTGATGTCTTATCATATATGCCTTACTAATGTCTGGAACCTTTCTAACGGTTGTGATGCCCCGATGGGAGAATGTAACCTTACATTCTATCAACAGGCTAGCTTTGCTCATACGATACACCTGGAAAATCTTCGTACTTAATCATAAAAAGCTGAAAAAGGTTCACCCAAATCATGCCCCTGGGATATTAAGAATTCATTTGTCTTACTAGACCAAAATATCAAATTAACCACTCAAACGCAGAAAATCACGAAAGCTAGCCCTCGCCGTTAAACGAAATTACAGAAAACCCAGAAACCGTCAATTTCTGACAAAAAACTGTTAGCTTTTACGTCGCTTCGAAACTTGGATTCTTTCAAATCTCCGCAGTTTGGGTTCGCCCTATTTCACTAATTCTAGTCATTTTTCTTGTCTATATGCCCAAACCGAGGAAATCGATTCAACTGTAAAAACATGGGAAATCTCATAGGATAAGTTTGGTTGGAAGGAAAAAATAGAAAAAGAAAGGAAAATGTAAAAAAATCTTTATAAATTTTATATAAGTTTCCTTATTTTTTTCTTTCTTTTTTTACCATTTCCTTCAAACCAAACATAGTCTTAGGTTTAGCTTAATCTTAGCCGCCGTTAAGGCTGTATTTGGTTTGAAGGAAAAAGTAAGAAAATGTTTCATTACATTTCCCTTCCTTATCCTTCAAACCAAACTTAGCCTAATGTGACGCCAAATGGCATGGTGTAGACGATTCTAATACAAGCTTGGATTTGTGGGGACTAGGAGTCATCGACTCATTGTCGCTTTCGCATGGATGATGACTGTAACTGCATTTATGGCAACCGCCCGATGTTTTTAACAGTTTTTCAGGTTCAGGCCCTACGTTGCCGCGCACTTTAGCAATCTTGGCTTTCTTTTATTATCGTTTTGATGGGGCCCACTCCTTCCATCACGTGCATGACAACCACTGGATTATTATCACGTGTAGATACCATCGTACAGAATCAGCGGTAACTTGTAAGCTAAAAAGACTTGATCACTTGACGCAAGACACAGTGCAGATGCATAAGCGCGCTCTCATCGGATGCCCTCTACGTGGCTATTTCCTATTAGAGAAAAAAAATTAAAAATAATACACAATTTTAGTTGCCTCAAATCTTGTAGCAGCTATTAGACAATGAGTGATGAAGACGATAGGGCGCGTTCAGGACTTCACTCAAGCGAGAGCGCGCTCCCATTGAACAGGATGTAAAGCCTGTGAGTGGCGAACGCGTGGAGACCTATTTGGGGCTCCGATTTCCGATTCAGCTGCCGCAAGCAGAGTGTTGAGTGTCATCGAGGTCGGATCTCGGAACAATGCGGAGGGAGGAAGCGAGTGACGACGGTGTGGAATTGCACCGAACCCGCAAACCGGAATTGACGGAGCACAAAAGAAATGGGGCCCATGCAAGAAACGAGAATCATGGGGACACTTTTCACTCCAACTGTGCATGTCACGTGGCTCCGGCTAGTAGGTAAGTCTACATGGCGCATGTTTGCCACCCTTGCACTGATAAAATAAACACTAGGCGCCATCACTTACAGAAGGAACAAGATAATCACAAACTCGGTCGATGAGACCCACAGTTCAACTGTAGCATTTGGTACAGCAGTACGAGATAACTCGGCGGCACGCAAGCTTTCACCACAGTCGGATGATCTCTACGTGTCTTACCTCTAGGTCGACACGTAACCCCCTCCCAGAAAAAGAAGAACGAAAAAATACGGAAACATACAATGCAGAATTCTGAATTCCAGCCCCCTCCTATAACTAACCCTCTCCCCCCTATAAACCACATTCTACCCGTAAATTTGGCATCAATTCACGGTCAGGATGCATTCCCTACTTTAGACCTAAAAATTTTGATCTGGGCTGATTAGTACTTCTCCCAAGAAGAATCCGTCGTTCGTATGCCTGCCCAACCCAAGAAGGAACAACCCGTGAACACATACTTTTCAATGGGCCCATAGCGAATATGGTGATGGTCCACTAAAGGCTCCCACTCTCATGCAAACTGGGCTCTTCGTATGGGCCAAATTCAGCCATTTCAAATTGGACGTCTTAGTGATGGGCCCCACCTCGAGCGCGAAACCTTGACGATGGGCCTTTTTTCTTTTGAACCAATATCACAGTTGAGATTTTAGACACCCACATAGGACGACAGATCGGTTGGCTGAGAGTGCAGTTCGCGAACCGCATCTCATCCACCACGAACCACATGGACAAAGAAATTAAGGCTGTGTTTGGTTGTAATGTAATTTTATTTGTACTACTACAAATATATGGGAGTGCAAATGAAAAAAAATACAAAATCTCATTTAATTTTATTTTAGATTTTACTTTATTCTGTAGGTCAGAATTACATTCAAATCATTTACACTGGCATTACAAATTTATTTGTATTGCAACCAAACACAGCCCAACTAATTAGACATAAATGAGCATAAAATTGTCAAATCTGCTGTGATCAGTCATTACTGTGTCTGTGTGATCATTAAGTGAACGGTATGGAGCATATCACGCGTGCATTTATGTGCCCCGAGATATATTGAATCACAACAGGGAAACAAGTGTGAAATATCCATGCGTGCATATATGTGATGGTGGGGAACTTGGGATCAGAGTAAGCCCTTTTTTTGGCTCCATTCTGGAGAGTGGACTGAACGTAGGGGTTGCACCCAAGAGAAGCACAGACAAGTGTTTTTGGAGGGGTTAATTTATTTATTAAGAAAAGGAAAAAAAGAAAAACTGAATGAATATATGTGAAACTGACACATTATTATGTCATGGCTGGCATTTCATAGGAAAGATTCTACTTGAAGATAAAGGAGGAGAGTTTATACTTTATACTCTTTAGCATGTCTTTGTCCTTAACGTTGGAGGCAACAAGAATAGATTCATCCTCTTCCCATCTTCTTCTCACCTCTCTCTCTCAAGGTTGAAAAATCCAAGGATGATTAAGTGTGATATTGTTGAAAAATCCAAGGAGGATTAAGTGCCAACTGGACGAGATCAAGGTGTAAGAACGAAAGTGTGTACCGACGTGATCTATAAGCATAAGAAGGATCAAAGGACCGATGAATTGTTTTTTGGATAAGCACTTCGATGCTCAAATAAAAAGAAAGACGAGAGATCGGTCGGAACAAAGTGAAGAGAACAAGCTAGTTTGGACTGAAACATTTGGTGTCAAAAGTCCTTTACCTTGAGGTGAGATGCCTATTTATAGCTGAGCATCCATGTTGTAGTCGGATTAGGTCTATGGGGTTATTGGGATGATGTTGCCCGCCAAAGTGTTCGGGGGTTCCCCCTTCCTCGGCAGAGTGTGCTTCATTGTCCGCATAGAACTCTATCTCCTTAGTGTGCCTTCCCATGATGTGAACGCGTTGGGAGGTGATGACATGGTTTGAGGAAACCGGCCATGGAGCTTGACACGTCGTGACCCCGGCCAACTCAAGTACCACCTAAACAAAGTGGTGCACCAAGATAATATTTAGGGGCTGTTTGGTAACAGCTGAAGATTCTGAACAAAGATACATAATTCGTTGTCTTTTAATATATATAAAATATCCAAGGGTATAATAAGTTAATCTACTTAAATTCACTTTCATAAATTAAGAACCTCCAAACTTCCTTAAAATCTTATTCAGCAGAAAACAAAATAGAAAAATTTTCAATTCAGTTACTTCAGCCGTTATCAGACAGCCCCTAAAGAAAGAAAGGAAAGGAGAGGAAAAGCTTACTGATGATCATAAATGCTAGAAACCCTCAATAGTGTTATAAGGACAATAGTTGTTATCTATCTAATTTGTTTGGTCCACCAGATGATGTGTAGCGTAATGTTTAATTGGTCGCATTTTTTTCAGCAATATAATAATTTGGTGGTCTTGGACGTAAGGATAATAACAAGGACAAATGCATTTAGCTGGCACTGTTGATCTTTAGCCAGCTAACTTTCTTCTGTTTCCTTATTACAAAGTAAAAATAAGTAATTAAATTGAAACTACAAGAATGTGTGGATAATTTGAGAGGTATTAGGTACAGTGGATTGATCAATACAAAATTCATATAAGAGATTATTATACTTTTAAAAATGTTTTGAATTGATCAATACAAATTGTTATTTTTATCTAAATCATCTAATTTTTCACACACATGTATTTTTCTAGTTGAAATGACACTCATATATAATGTGACAATACATATTTCTCACAATTTTGTATTAATCAATCCAAAATGTAACGACAAACCAATGTCACTATACCAAACACTCCCCAGATTTGCAGAAAGCTTTGAGATGTTCTTCTACTTCAGCTTTTAGGTAAGCTAGTAAATATGCACAAGCTAGTAATCTCATTTTTGGGTGACTTTGAATTTTCTATTACATCCATAATTAATTCTTAAAATAACTCCTATTCAT
This sequence comes from Nelumbo nucifera, assembly GCF_055504915.1. Taxonomy (NCBI): domain Eukaryota; kingdom Viridiplantae; phylum Streptophyta; class Magnoliopsida; order Proteales; family Nelumbonaceae; genus Nelumbo; species Nelumbo nucifera. The sequence continues at coordinate 28,580,265 of NC_142654.1, forward strand.
CACACTTAAATTTATAATATCTTAGATATGGAAAAATTTTCTATAAATTTTATTTACTTTTAATTTTTATTTCTTAAGTATGACATTATCGGTTGGCCCATTTTACCCAACCAATTGAACTATTATGGTGCAAGTCAAGTGGGTTTGGCCGAGTTTAAGCTAAACCAAGGCCCAACTCCATGCATTCAGCCTAAGAATTACAATTTACAACCAACCGTCAACCCTGATCCATCCAACCTAGGCCCAACCGGCACTAAAATTTAATGTGCTTGGGCTGGGTTCAGATGTAGACATATCAATCAGCCCCACAATAAAATTTGACAAAGTATTTGTATAATTGTATATGCACGTGTATACAAACGTGTCTATGTATGTATGTATGTATGTATGTATGTATACATGTATGCATATATGTATGTATGTATGCATGTATGTATGTATGCCTATGGTCAAACTTGACTTGCACTACTTAAGAACAATGCTTCGCCTAACCTAAAAAACAGAAAAGTCTAATTTTTTTAGCCTAGGCTTACACCTAGGTCAAGGACCAAAAGTCCATGTTTGCCTACCTAAAATTGTGAGTTGGGCTAGTTTAGGCTCGAATTAAGCACCAGTTCAATTTGAATCCCTATGGACGACTGGCCACCAATTATATACAAAAACAAATATCTTTTCAAGTTAGTTTTTTATTCTATCTCCATGATGAATACAAATATTAAAGATGCCGTAAATGTTTTTTTTTTAAAGTTCCATATTTTAATAATTTTTGTCTTTATCTTTTTCAAAACTTTTGTCATTTAATTGTAAGATCATGGGTGACCCATTTGACTTGAAAGGTTGAGTCATTGTCCGATCACTTGTATAGGAAAATGCTTTCGTTTGTGAGTCACTTTTAAATTTTGTATTTCATTTCATCATTAATAAAAATATTTGTTGTTTATTAAATTTTTTGTTGTTTAATATGATAAAATTTTTCTAAAACTTTTATCAATTTTGTGATATGTATATTTTTATTTGATTTTAAATATTTATTATTTCACTATGAGACCATTTGTTGACCGATTTAGCGTGGATGAGTAAGCTATTCACCTGCCACCAAAACAAAATGGTGGTTTGTTTTCCATATTAGTTTTGAACACATGTTTTATATTATTAAAAATAATGGACATAGATTTAAATGGTAGAATTTTGTTCGTGAGAAACAAAATACTTCAAATAAAGTATTCAATGAGATGTGATGAGAGTTAACACGTTAAATAGGAATTTAAATAACATTTTCTACCACACAGTTAGAGGGGGGCCAAATTCATAATTTTAGAGGTGTCTTAGTCAACAAAAGTCCTAGTTAGAATAACAAAACTATTTGGAATTGGTGGAAAAGGATGAGTGGCATATCTGAGAATAGGAGAGAATACATTTTAGAGAAACTTACAATGTTACGCAGCGGATGTGAAAAAATAGAAACCTTAAGACTATGTTTGGTTTGAAGGAAAAAGTAGGGAAATGAAAGAAAAGATAAAGTGTATCCTTAATATGTTCAAGGCTTAACGGCTTGGGAGGTGCATAATCTTGCTTTGAACTTCAAAGATTTCACAATTATCATCGAGGGTGATTCGAGCTTTGTCATCTCTTGTCTTGTCTTCAGTAGGCTTTCCAACCCCGTGGACTCTGAATAATATCATTTTGAGTTTGTTTGGAATTGATTAAGTGTTCATGAAAGGTCTATCCTATTATCATGTGTACTGTGAGGCAAATCAAGCAGTTGATTGATTAGGTCACGAAGTCCAATTAAGTTTTGTGAACTTGCTTTCTTTTGATTTACATAACAATCCTTGGTCCTTAGCTTATATATGTTTAGCTGATTTTTGTGGATATACAACCCCTCCATCATTTGCAATCCTTTCCTTTTATTATAAAAACAAGGAAAGAAATTATAATAAATTTAACATTTAATAGTTCGAATTACATTTTTTTGCTCTCATAATAAAAAAGGCCCATTTAAAACATAAAAAAGTTTTAATAAATTACATATAAAACTAAAGAGATTGTTAAGCAAATTCAATCTTTACAGTTTAGAAAGAATCGCTGATTTGTAAAAATCAAATTCGGAGGGCACATAGGGTATGACTCTGAATCTCTTGTACTTTTTTCAAAATTTTCATACACTTTCATTCAATTTGTGAAAAGTATCAAATTCACATCAATCTTGTATAATTATTAATTAGTGAACATTGATGGAACATCTGTCACACACTGAATAAAAGTACAATAGATCTCAAAAGATAATTTGTCGGGAGAATGACCAATCAGCCCATATCAGAATTTTATAGCCCCAAAGTACAGGGGGAATGCATCCTGACCATAAATTGCTGTCAAATTCACAGGCAGGATGTGATTTATAGAGAGGAAAGGGCTAATAGTAGAGGGGCTGGAATTCAGAATTCTGCATCGTGTGTATTCGTAGTTGTCCGAAATAATTGCAGGTTGCCAATAAGGGGGGTGATTCCTTGTAAAAGGTTAAAGTCAAAGGGCTACATGCAAGAGAACGTTCATGTAAATAAAAATTCTGGACAAAATTAATAACAATTTACTTAAGCTTAGTTTGGAAGGAGTAAGGTACAATGCAAAACCTTACATTTTGTATTATTTTGTATATATTTGAACCGTATATATTTGTATTTGTATTCCTTTCAAACTGAAACTTTTGATTTAGGAGGAGTATAAATATAAATATGTAGTGTAAAATCTTATATTTTATATGTATTGATAATGCATAAATACAAATATATACAAAACACAAAATTTTACACTTTAGGCTCTGTTTGGAAAGAATACAAATATAAATTTGTAGAGTGTAAAACCTTACATTTTATATTATTTTGTATGCATTTGAATTGTACAAATCTGTATTTGTACTCCTTCCAAACTGAGCCTTAGGTTGCGTTTTGAATCAGCGTAAAATGTCATCAATGTAAAAATACACTGATAACGTTTTACACCAAACTAGAAAGTAACTGTTGCTTTTTTGAAAATAGTGATAGGTGGAAGAATGTAAAGTTTTACATCAATAAAATTGATGCAGTTTTTATATCGATTATTGATGTAAAATGATGAATCAATTTTTGGTTATGTATCAATTTTTTGTGCTAAGTACCTCGTCATTTGGTCTGCTTCCAAGAGGTCGATGACTCAGAGGCCAAAGTAAACTTTTGTTGGATGAGGACTAGGATGCCGAGCTGGGGGCAGATTAGGTGCTGATTTAACTAGGTCGAGCTAGGCAGGTTAGGTGCCGAACTGACTCGGCCGAGTTGGGCAGGTTAGGTGACGAGCTGACTGGGCCGAGCTAGGCAGGTTAGGTGACGAGCTGACCAGAGTGCCGAGATGCGTATAAGGTGTCGAGCTGACCAAAGGGCCTATCTACCTATTAGTTGTCGAGCTACCTAGTGGCGAGCTGGATTGATTGTTGAGCTTCGTAGTTCTTTAGAGACCTGCAAGGAATCAATGTTAGAGGACCTGGGGTGGCTAACCCGGCGAGGTCGCTCCGATGCTTAATTACGAGGACCTGGGGTGGCTAGCCCCCCTATGCCATTGGGGTTGGTGCCTTTATATAGGCATTGTTGGGCGTGGGCTTCACGCACCACATCCGAGATTTTCGAGAGGTCACCTAAGTGGTTCAAGATTCCCGGGGGCAACCGCCATGCACGTTGACCACCCTCCGGAACGTTTGGCATGTGGACCAACTTCCAAGGATCGTGGGAGTGTTAGGATATGCATGCCGAATTTGCCGGTGAGCACGTCTCGCAGGTCGCCAGGTTGCTGCATGTGCCAGGCCGCCCTGTCGCGCCTGGGCCAGGCCACCAGGTCGCGCCTACGCTAGGCTCGAGTCCATGGAGGAGGCATCAACCAGCGCAACACCAATCCCGGTTAAAGCAGGTCCGACCTGGGACGAGGAGCCCTGGATCCTCCATGTCGACGGCTCGTCCAATCAGCAAGGATGCAGAGCAGGCATAATTTTGTACGGTCCAAGCGGGGTGAAACTGGAATACGCGTTCCAGTTCGGGTTCATAGTGCCCAACAACGAAGTAGAGTACGAGGCATTAGTCAATCAAGTCAGCGGCGAGTACGAAGCCCGCGACCTCCCCATGGATGCTTATTTGGCCAAGGTCTGAGAGGTTGTACACGGTTTCCTATCCTACTTCATCAGGTAGATCCCGAGATCCGAGAACGCTGAGGCCAACGCTTAGTCCTGGTTAGCCAGCATAAGCAGCAACACCATGTGGACCGTGTACAAAGAGGACCTGCCTCGGCCTAGCATTCTCGAGGGGGGGGGGCAGGAGAGGTCGCTACTGTAGTACAAGCAGAGCTGAGCTGGATTGACCCATTTGCGATTTATTTGCTTCACGGGAGCTTCCCTGCAGATCGTAATGCGGCCCGAAGGGTAGAGCGCCAGTAAGCTAAATACGTCATTATAGAAGAATAATTGTACCAGAGATCTTTCACCCTACCCTACTTGCGCTGCTTGCAACCCCTCAGAGGCCGAGCTCGTTCTCCGCGACACCCATAAGGGCTTGTGTGGCGGGCACTTTGGGGGTAGGGCTCTCGCCCAGAAGGCGTTGCGACGAGGGTACTACTGGCCCAAAATGAAGGCAGACGCACTCGAGCTCGTCAAAAAGTGCGACAAGTGTCAGAGGCACGCCAACATCCATAACCGACCTGCTGCCGACCTCAAATACCTCACCAGCCCATGGCCCTTCACACAGTGGGGAATCGACATTCTTGGCCCATTCCCACCAACGACAGCACAGAGGAGATTCTTGGTGGTAGCAGTGGATTATTTCACGAAGTGGGTGATAATCACGGCCCGCAACATACAAAATTTCTTCTGGAGGAATATAGTATGTCGCTTCGGGCTACCTCGAGTACTCATCTCCGACAATGGAAAGCAATTCGAGGACATCAAGATCCAGAATTGGTGTGTCGAGATGGGAATACAACAGAACTTCACCTCAGTAGCACATCCCCAGGCAAACGGGCAAGCGGAAGTCACCAACAGAACCATACTCCGTGGACTGAAGGCTTGCTTAGCCCGAGCCAAAGGAGTGTGGGTAGACGAACTGCCCAGTGTGCTATGGGCCTACTAGAATACCGTCAAGACCACCACGGGTGAAACCCCCTTCAACCTCACTTACGGCACAGAAGTGGTGATCCCAGTAGAGATCGAGGTACCAACATTGCGCTTGGAGGCCTACAACGAGGAGACAAATGATTACGTGCTCCGTACCAACCTCGACCAGGTGGAAGAAGTATGGGACCAAGCATACATTCGAACAACAACCTACTCGAAGAGAGTGCCTAGATACTATAACGCCCGGGTCAAGAAACGACACTTCCGTGTCGGCGACCTGGTTCTTCAAAAGGTTATGGTACCTGAGCCCGGTGCGGTAAGATTGGACTGAACTGGGAAGGTCTGTACCGAGTAAGACGGGTACTCGGGGAAGGTACGCACGAGCTCGAGACCTTGGAAGGAAAACAGGTACCTCGAGCATGGAAAATTGGCAACCTTAGAAGATACTACATATGATCGCCGAGCTAGAGAGAGGACTGCGAGTCACTCCCAGAAGCCCAAGGGCCTTGGTACCAAGCTGAAATAAGACCTCGGCACTACGATAAGTCCTACTCGCCTCTTCGGCATGGGCAGACAAATCCCAATCGCCTCCTCGGCATGGGCAGAAAGTCCCAATCGCCTCCTCGGCATTGGCAAACAAGTCTTAGTCGCCTCTTTGGCATAGGCAAATCATCCCCCACGCCTAAGGCATAGACAGTTCGGGTATAAACCCTACGAGGTTTAGCCCAGTTCGGTATATTATAATAGGTTGAACCCACTAGCTCAAAGGGACAAATGACATATAAGCGAGTAGCCCGTTTGCAGACTGGTCGGGTATATACCCTACAATGTCTGCTCACTTCGGCATACATTATGCGAAGTTACCCCTACTAGTAGTCCAGCTCGATAGCTCGACAGTTCGAGGTAACCTCCACTTGGAAAAACTCTATCAGTTATCCTTACTTGTTGTCCATCTCGGTAGCTCGACAGTTCGGGGTAACCTATACATCTACTTCTACTTGGTTAGTTCGCCAGTTCGAGAGTTATTTAAACTTTGAACATTTTTGAACAAAAAGATAAGTCAAAAGTGTATTTCTTTAATATAAGAGTTCGGTACAAAAAAAATCACTATAGACCGAGCTCGGAGGCTCGGGATATACAACATAGAAGATAAGTCTATTCATCTTGGCGCTCTTCGTCCTCGTTCGAGGCCTCAATAGGTGGGTCCACACTCTCGTCAGCACCAGTCTCTTCGATGTCGATGAGCAGCTTGCTATCACTTTCTGCCTCGGAGTCTAGATCTTCGGTAGCTTTGACAACCATTTCATCTGTGACCCTCGAAGTAGTAATGGCAATCAGGTCGAGCTAAGGGAATTCGCGTCGGGTCAGCCACCTATTGAGCTTCAAGCCCTTGCAATAGCCTTCTGTCCCTGCCTCGATCAGCTCTCCACGAAACTCCTTCGAGGTTTTGTATTCCTCGACGGCCTTGGTCTTGGCCTCCACCACTGCCTGGAGGAGTATCTCAGTCCGCTCCTTCACGAGGGCCTCGAGATTCTCTACCTCCTGCTTCAACACTGCCTTTTGCTCCGCGAGCTCCTCCTTCTCGAACATCATCAGTGTAATCAACTCTTTTTGATCTCGCGCATCTTTCTTCAACTGGTTATTTTTGTTGCAGGCCCGGTTTAGCTCGGTGTGAGCCTCGCTAGACGAGGACTCAGCTGCAAGAGCTCGCTTCATGTTTAATTCGGACTTGTACGTCATAGCATGTACAGCGGAGTTCACCTGCCAAGAGAAGAATAGTAGTTAGTACAAAAAAAGTTTCAAGTGCAAAATTGAAGAAGTCAAGACAGAACTTACCACCATATAATGGGTAGCTACTCGAGCTCCGAGCTGAGCGACTGACAGCTCGGCCCAGTTAGCGACCTCCTCGGTGTATACTGCACTCTTGCTCTTGAGAAGGTTGTACTTCAGAGTCAGGATGCTCCAAACTAAACCTGTTCATGGGCCGGGCCGGGCTTTTAGTGTTCATTAACGGAAAAATAATAGGCCTGAGCCCGAGCCCGGCCCGACCAACGGTCCTAGAACTTGGGCCCGAGCCCGGCCCTGATAAAAAGCCCGAAGCCCGAGCCCAAAGCCCGACCTAATAAAAGAAATTAAAAATTTTCCCTAAATTATCTATTTTAATTCAGATGTTTTTCCCCTATTTAAATTAACACAATTTTACATTCTTAAATCAAAAAAATTATTAAAATGGAAATCACATAACCCATTTTAATTTCATTCTTTTTTTCTTACAATCAAGTGAATCAACAACCTTCTTTAAGGTTGTTTAATATATTCCCTGTTGTTTGGTTGTTTCTATACAACCAAATCAAACCTGAAGTAAAACACATAAGAGGCTTAAGTGCAAATCATATAGGTTCATATTCCTACAAATAGCATCACACACTAAAACTAAATTCATATAACTTCAAGTTCTTGTTCCTCCAAAGTCATAAAAAAATAATCTGAATAAGACAAACAAAATCCATAAAACATGTCCTTCATCCATCCTTGAATTCACTAACAAGATGGAATATTATAACTCTCAAGTTCCAAGCCATTCTAAAAAATAAAATAAAAGACTTCATTGACCATATAACCATATCAAATAAAACATGTTCTAGGCTTCTAGCCATCTCCATTCATTCTTGAATTCACCAACAAGATTGAACATTCCAACTTCCAAGTTCCAAATCATCATACAAAAGAAAATAAGAGATAAAATCAGTACCCATGTCACATATGTAGTTTGTTATCATGTCAAATGACAAATAAATAATGGAAATATATGTTATTATAATACCTAAAACATATCGTCAAGTTCAACATTTTCATCATCATCATCATCACTACTATTTGATTCTCCATCATCTTCTAACAAGCTTGATCCTAAAGAAGCCCCTAACAGGTCTACTCGGTCCATGAACAAGTCTACTCCAAACTGCTTCATCGCTGCCCGAAGAAGCGGCAGCCGCAGGGTGGGCTCCAAAGATGTTGCCTCCTTGGGCGCAAGGGGCTGAGAGACCCTTCCTGGTTCCTCCTTAACCAAATTGATAATTGGGGGTTGCTCTGCGAAGGGCTGCTCGGGCTCAGGGACGGTAACCTGCAGAGACTCGATGTGAGCTCTTTTGGCAACTCGCTTCTTCTTCCCCTTCATTCTACCAAGGAGTTCGTTCGCAGGGAGTTTCATGGTTGCTGCAACAAAAGCAAAACGTCAAAAACAGTATCAAAATAAAACAAAGGCAACAGAACAAGTAATGACCTACCACAACTCAGACCGGCCTGCACAAGCTTGTCCTCAGTCACGCAATCCACAAACTTGAGACCGAGCTTCGCCCAAGACTGGAGTGCTTCCCTTGTCTTCAAGTCCAGCCTGACACCGGGATCCTTGATGACCTCCCTCCAGTGAGTCGGGAAAGGCCACCTCTCAGTGTTACGTACCAAAAAGTAGCCCCTTTTCCAGGCTGAGACCTTGTTTGGGAGTCTGTACAAGAGCTTGTGGTCCAGACGAGGGGACAAGTAGTAAGTCCGCCAGTGCTCGTTTAGAACACAAGAGGAGTTCTTCTTTATTGAAAGGATAGGAAAAAAATATCAAGATCAAAGGGCAGGTTATAGTCATGGAAGAGCGAGATGGTTCCTACTACATTGCGGATGGAGTTCGGGTGCAACTGATCTATGGTAATGTTAAAAGTTTAATGACTTCGACGAATAGGGGGTGAAGTGAAAGACGAAAACCAGCTGCGATCTGCTCCTCGGAGATCACAATCTCGTCGTGACCGTGCTGCCAAGGAAAGTTACCTAGGGGAAGACTATAGACATGGTTTCTCGGAGGCCTATACCGAGCTACTAAGGTCTGGAGCCTGTCCACTATCATCGTCGACGAGCCAAAGTTATTTGGATGCTGACCTCGGTGCAAGGTGGACGTCAGACCACCGGAGGCCTGTCGCACCTCCCGGGGTGATTCCACCTTAGGAGGACCGTGGACCGCTTCTTGATCCGAAGTAGCTTCTTCGGTGAGGCGATCTACGACTTGAGCCGAGGTACCCACCTCGGCCCCAGCGGATTCACCGCTCCCATCTAGGAGACTATCAAAGCTAAAACTGGACATGGAAATGTCAACTGAATCAGAATGGAGAGCTAGGGAAGACTCACCAAGGAGAGACTAAACTGAAAGAAGACACCGAACTGGAGAAATCGAGCTATGGAACTTGAACGTGACCTCAGATCGAAGGCTAGCGAATTTGTGGTGAAGCAAATGAGTTTTGGGCCCCCTATTTATAGCCGCTATGTCCGAAAATCAACGGTCAAGATCGAAGCAATCCAACGGCTCCTACGAAAACTGGTTGCGCGACCCTCGAGGTTGAAATCGGTTTAGCGTGTTTTTTAACCTCCATGGAGTTTATAGATCGTGTGACATTCACGCGTAGACCAGACGCAACCTAGTTTATTCCTTGGTGAGTCGGGCAGCCGAACAGGTCCGACTAGCGATTCGCCCGACAAGCCGCCTGGACCTCGGGCCAAATCCACATGGACTCGTCATGAACACCCTGCACCGGGTCATGACCCCTGGCTCAGGGAATGGGGGGCAATTGATGAAGGGTGGTTTGGCCCGACCTGGTAAAGAGGGGACACATGGACACGACCTGACCAAGATACAACAACTTGGCCTAACACGACCAGTCCACAGTAGATCGAGCTCGGATATTCAGCCACCTCAGGATAAGACAAGGTCACCTCGAACGAGATCACCTCGGTACCAGATCGCAACAGGATCACTTCAATCCCAAGGCACTTTGGCATTCAACTCAGTTCAGAACCTAAAAGCATCAGCTCGGGGATACCAACTTCAGATTACTACGTGGTGACAACGGATTCCGAACCACACGGGATCACACTGTGTAACAACTAGCATTATCTCCTCCCCGCCCGATTCGGGCAGAATTGATAAGCCTTATCAATCGGCAACGTTATCCCTCAATTAACTTGGGAATGGATCTCATCATGACGAGGATCCCAGAACCACTCCGCGAAACTCGCGAGGACTCAACTATATAAAGACACCAACCCCGAGGGCACAAGGTAAGTGTGATTTCTCTGCTCTCTAGCTCTCAATACTCTTAGCAATTTTCAGCTCGCAACAAGTTTGCTAACTTAAGCATCGGAGCGTCCTCGCCGGGTTAGCCACCCCGGGTTCTCTGATTCTCCTTTTGCAGATCAACCTAGTCCGTCGTCCGCTTGGAAGCCAGATCACCTCCATGCTGGATGATTCATCAATTGGCACGTCTGTGGGAAACGCTACAAAAAGCTAAGTTCTCATCCTCCGAAAGGCTAAGTCCTCTTCTTCCAAAAAGCTAAGTTCTCACCTTTTAGAAATTAAAAGCTCTCACTTTCTAGTTTCTATTTTTTATGAACTCAAAGACTAGGCAGGAAGTTGATGGCCAACAAACTAAGTAGCTCTACCAACTTTGTTTCAACTCGGATAAAACCTCATCTGTCCTCTTCGCGATGTACCCTCTACAGAGATGAGCTCTTTGTGGCTTCCACGGGAGTAGGCAGCCAACAGACTGCATGGACACCCCTGCCGGTCGAGCCTTCCAAGGCTCCCGTGCGAGCTGATGACCTAAAGTTAGTAGTGCTGCCCCAGTAGATCGAGCTCCGAGTAGCTTCTTGTAGGAGTGGGTAACCGACGTCACTAACGAGGCTGATGCAGCGCAGCCGTAGCTCTAAGGTGCCGAGCTGATAAAAGACCTTGGCACCACATAAGACCCATTCGCCTCTTCGGCATGGGCAAAATCAATGATCATAGAGAGTGGACTATGAGTCGCTCCCAGAGCCTAAGGAATTGACCGATGCTTATGAGCTCATTGAATTATTCATTCAAGGCCAAAAGGAGCAATCTACTCCCTTCGTCGAGTTACTTTCAGCTCAGGAGTGGGGGGCAAATGATGAGGGCGGATTTGGCCTTCCACTGACATGGTGACACATGCCACCTCGGAACAACTAAGTGACACCCGGAAACCACTTGGGCAACAACTTGCCTTAGTAAAGTTGTGGTGTCCCACCTGGCGGCCTGGCACAGGCACGACCTGGCGGCCGGGCACAGGCATCGACCTAGCGGCCTGGCCCAGGCGCCGAACTGGCGGCCTGTCCTAGGCGCAAATTGGCAGCCTGCCTAGGCGCGAATTGGAGGCCTGGTCCAGGCGCGATTTGGCGGCCTGGCCTAGGCGCAACCTGGTGGCCAGGCCCAGGCGCAACCTGGCAGTTTGGCCCAGACGCCGACCTGGCGGCCTAGCACAGGCGCCAACCTGGCGGCCTAGCACAGGCGCCGACCTAGCGGCTTGGCCTAGGCGCGAACTGGTGGCCTAGCACAAGCGCTAACCTGGCGACCTGCGAGACGTGCTCGCCGACAAATTCAGCATGCATATCTTAACACTCCCACGGTCCTTGGAAGTTGGCACACGTGCCGAACATTCCGGAGGGTGGTCAACGTGCATGGCAGTTGCCTCCAGGAATCTCGAACAACTTAGGCGACCTCTCAGAAATCTCGGATGTAATGCGTGAAGCCCACGCCAAACAATGCCTATATAAAGGCACCAATCCCAATGGCATAGGGGGGAAATAAGCATATTCTACCTCTCATACTTTGTGATTTTTAGCTTGCGGTCTACTATGAGAGTATTGAGTTAAGCATCGGAGCGACCTTGCCGGGTTAGCCACGCCGGGTCCTCTGACATTGATTCCTTGTAGGTCTCTAAAGAACTACGAAGCTCAACAATCAATCCAGCTTGCCACCAAGCGGCTCGGCAACTAATAGGCAACTAGGCCCTCTGGTCAGCTCGACCCTCTAGTCAACTCGTCACCTAACCTGCCTAGCTCGGCCCAGTCAGTTCGACACCTAACCTGCCCAGCTCGGCCCAGTTAATTGGGCACCTAATCTACCCCTTGCTCAGCATTCAAGTCCTCATCCAACAAAAGTTCACTTCGAACTCTGAATCATCGGCCACTTAGAAACATTCCAAATAACGAGATATTTAACACAAAAAATTGATACATAATCAAAAATTGAACCGAAGTATAATTTATGTTGATAGTAATCACACCCTCTTGATTTAAATAGCTTACAAATGCAGCATTATGTATTTTCCCAACTCAGCCGTAGTTTCAGAAATCGTATTTTGTACAAATATCACAATAAAACGCCCACGTCGAGAACTGAGAAGATATAAAAAGTACAAAGGAAAAGGAAATTTTTCATGGGTATTGCACTTATAGACCTTAATTGACAATGACTTTCCTTTTAGAAATCTACGCACAACGTGGAGTTTCGAAGAGAAGGACAAACTTATTGAAAATGTAAAAATAATTTTTCGGAGTGATCTTATTTATTAATGTTGCTACTTAGGATGGGGTTGAGGTCAATAAGGTAATTTTGTTTCTGATCGAGATGTTATTTCAAGGGCAAGGATTTTAACGATTAAGTTAGTTAAGGCTTGATCGGGGTTAGATCAAGTATGAGACAAGAGCTCAGACGAAGTCACTCGAGAGAGGGAAAATTAGAGAGTAAGAGTAGACTAGATGCCTTACCTTGAAGCTGTGCACCCCCTTTTATACTTGATTTTGCCATAATCTCATCCAGTCGATGCCATGTAGCATCATCCTTTCATATTAAGATCTGTGACCCACTTAAGTGCAATGCATGGGACAAGAACAAATATATTATTACATTTATGCATATAGATTTGTCACACATTTTCTTTTCTTTTTTTTATTTATTTTAATTTATGTTTGGTGATGTGCCGGAATCCCCATAGGGGCCATTTAGGATCATAGCACAAATCCATAAACCGTTCCACACCCAAGCCTGGATCTCCCGCAAGTAAAAGGTAGGTTCACATAACATCCAACCACACATTGGGAATATCACATGTATACATAATGTATGACAGAATTCTCATACTTTGAAAGTGTGTGTAGAGTTTTTGCTTACGAGGAATCCCGTTGCTCAAACAAACCAACAACCGTACCACGGAGTTGCGACATTTGAGTCTAGGAAAAAAAAAACCAAAAGGAATTTTTCTGTCTTACCAGACAGTACCTAGCATATTCTATGGTAGATGAAGTACTGGCATATTCTTCTCCACAAATCATGCCCGTTAAGGAAACTTAAAGCGAATAATTTGGCAATTTTTTCAAAGCATATTCATGTGGCCAAGTATCTCATAACCAAATCAATTTAGCTTTTAGTGTCTGTCAATTTGCATTTTAGAATAAAAATCAGGACTACAATGTCCATAATAACATGAAAACATGGTTTTCATTTATCTAGAATAAAAATCATGACTACAATGTCAAGCATGGTTCAAAGCATCAATACTCTGGATATGCAAAAAAGCATTTATCTAGAGTTTTAATCATCAGTACTCCTTTGATATTTTTTTTTTTTCAGTTTGGAAAATTCACAAATTGATGTTATTAGGACAGACATTAATGTTTAAGCCTATTAAAAAGTTGTAACTATTGTTTGAATCCTGATTTCATCCTAACGCTATCGTCATAACATTCGTACATTCGTGCATTGGGAACATTTCTCATGAGTCATGAATGAAAACATACAAGTAAAGAGGTGTTTCCGATGGGCGGCAGCTAGTGTTATGAGGATGGTGTAGGGACCAATTTTGTGAGGACAATCCAATCTCCTATTGTTTATGCTAATGTTGCAGTGGTTTTTATTTCCACAAACAAAATCAACTCTATTGTCGATACTTTGAACTATGATCACAATTAAGGTAAAAAAGAAGAGGAAGTGTTGGTCAACAAACACAGTCAATACTCTTTTGACTGTGTTTGGTTTGAAAGAACTTTCCTTCAACTTTTTATTAGGCCATATGGGTTATTCAATGGGATTTTGATTCCCATTGATCAAAAATTATATCTTCTTTTTTTAAACTTATGTGGGGACCAGGGAAAGGTTATTTTCCTGGGAAGTGATACCCATCTCCTAGGTGGGTAAATAGCTTTCCCACCTTATGAGAAAGTTGCCAACACTTGAAAGGGACAAAAATGCCCATTGTAATAATGGATTTTTATGGATAAAATGATCATTACTTTATTTACATGGAAAATAAAAAACATGAGTAAATGCACTTACCTGGTTAAATCTTTCCTGTGATACAATTACCTGGATAAGTGCATTTACCAGGGTAAATAACTTACCGAAATGTGAATGGGGCCTAAGAGAAAAAGAAAATTGAGGAAAAGTTTCTATTTCTCTCTCAACCCAAACATAGCCTTGGAAGAATATTTCAGTGTAGGTATGTAAGGGTGTCCATGGACCGGTTTTGGATTGGATCCCATCCAAACCAAAATCAATTTGGACGGATTAGACAGACAACAAAATTACAGAAAGCTTTCTCACATTGAAGATGTTGACATCTTACTGTTCCTAATCTTTCCGACCCAACCCTAGTTCAAAAAATCAAATAAAATAACTATTGCAATTTATAAACATGTGTAGAGGTTCTCAATGTATGTTCACAATTACATCATCTGAAATGGAGTCGTTTCAGTTTTCAGGAGAAAGAGAACCCATCGTATTTTGATAGAGTTGTATTATTATTACAGCGGGAGAAGTGCTATATGATGACGTGTGCTCTTTCCCACCTTTCCCTTCCTTTCCTTACTTTTTTTCCTTCAAACCAAATAAAGCAATTAAAATGCCACATAATCTATTCAAGAGGTTCCAAACACAGCATTGATGTGTCTCCCATAACTCTTCAAGGCTTCAACAATCCAAGTCAGATTTACGAATATAATTAATGCTAATTGATCCTAGGTGGTGCAAGAACTAAGGTCGTAGTCAGATAGTCATTTTCAACAGGGCGGAGCCGAGGTGGAAGGATGAAGTCGCGCATTGAAATCTGCAAACAAGAAAATGTCAGAGGCCCGAGGAGTTGTCCCCGGGTAGATATTTTGATGCTCAAGTCAATAGAAGGCAGTAGGTAATTGGGCCGAGCAATTGAAGAACAATGTTGATCCGAGCAATATAACAGTATGAGAGTTAGAAGTTGGATCCCTTACCTCGAGCGGGGAGTGCCTTTTTATAGTCGAAAGTTTGTGTCCTGATCAAATTAGACTTCTGGGGTTTTCGGAATGAGGTTAACCGCCGAGGTCTTTGAGATGACTCATAATCCCCAGCAGAGTTGTCTCCATCCTCTCCTGTCCTTGGTCGTGCTTATCTACATGATGTGGAATCGATGTGGTTGGAAAGATAAGGTGTGGGCCATAGAAATAGAAACAGCACAGTGCCAACATGGCCGAGGTGACTTGGCGGCCACATGGCACCCTGAGCCAACTCAACAATAGTATAATTGTGCTTCATTATGAAATAAATAAAGCCACCTTCACTGTAAGATGGTTTTTCTTTAAATCATAAAATGACCTATTCTTATCTCACCTTTCTTTGCCTCCCACAAATGGTTCATTTTAGGGTTTCTTCATGGCAAAGTCACAAGAAATCCATAAAAACCCATTCGTAGATTAAACAGAAAAATCTAGCTGATGATAATTTTGAACAGAAAACCGATTTCCAATTAAATTGCTAAGATGTCATGACTCATGATGGCATCATGGATGTATTATTGCACCTGGATCTCAGTAGTAGTATGGATTGAAGTTTTAAATATTTAAAAAGAAAATCTTTATATCTATGTTTCCATATTGATGGGGTGTAAACCACCCCATAGATGCTGATGTGGGCAACACCTGGCCGAGTGATGCAACCAGCCAACGTGGAGAACAATGATGTGGACAACACCTCACCTTTTACAAATCAAATCATGGGCCCGCAGCCTGCTTTCTTAAAATTCGAAGCTTGCAAAAAGGTTCCATTGGCGAACGCTCCACAGAAGACGAAATGGCTTTGAGTTGAAGTGAACAAACCACCATCTCACTCTACGTGTCAACTGGATATCTTGCTAAGTACTTAAATTTAGTACGAGCGTTGTTAATGGAGTTGGGCTTCAATAAAAATCCTTAAAGCCCACTACGTCTGCATGGCCCATTTGAAGCCCTACTTGGGCTTTTGGAAACAAGTAGATGTTTGTATGGCTATAGCTTGGGATGACCTCTATATATATATATATGCTAAGCCCATTCAAAAATTTACAAAAACTCAACTCAGCCCAGTATCAGCAGTATCAGTATTGGGCTGATATTGGGCTAAGGCTTAGCTTTATGCTTTACCAACCAAAGTACCAAACCCAAGCTCATCGGTTCCTCGTTTACCGGAGGCCGGAGCCAGCTGACAAGCCGACAGCCCTTCCGGAATTTTTTTTCTGTAGTACAAATTGCCACGTGGCAAGTAATTGTTGGTGAATATAACACTTGCGAGAAATTAGGTAAAAAGAATCGACGAAGACGTGCTTTGTCCCACATGCATTTCACAACCGCTCTTGCTGGTCCAGTGGTCCGTGTTCGTAGGTCAAAGTTAATCCAACTATAGCTATTTTTCAAGTCTTGGTGGGGAGACAATTATGGTTGCAAAGCTATTCCTTGTTTGGCAAGTGCAGTTTATGATCTGCACTACAGACAATATCTTATTTATATATTCAGTTGAGAGTCAACCGTCGTTTGGACAGATATTTTAGAGCCTGTCCTTAGCTGTACAAATGGCAAACAAACCAAGGAGTTGGTCCCACTGAAGATTCTTCTGGAGCCAATTCAGTAGAACTGATTCTTCCAACCAATCAGGTGCTTGTTTTCATTCATCCACCTCCCATTAATTCTGAATACTGATCACATGGTAACAGACAAACAGCTCTTATTCTCTCGTACTGAGTGGAAATCCTGCACTACTTGAGAAGAAACGAGAGTTGAGACTAGAGAGTTTTCGATTCAAGACTGTGGATCAATGGATTTTAGAACAGTGGGAGTACTCCCTACTCTTAGAGGTTGAAACTTGAGATTGAATTAGGTTTGGATCGCTTTTGGGTTTGGTGTGGGAACGTAGAAATAGAATACACGCCCGGCAGAGGAAGAATGTGAAGTCTTCAGTCTTCACTGTGCGACGACAAGAAGCAAAAGAGGACATTGGAGACGAAACTCATCACCACAAATCAATGAGACATTATATTCAACTGATGAAGCAAAAGACTACTAATACTCTCTCCCAAGTCTCGTCTTGCTCTGTTCCCCAAGTAGCTTTGTTTCCCAATGAATTCACAGGAGAAAATCATTTTTTATTCAGAAAATAAAAAGAAAATAAAAAGAAAAATATGTGATCAGAATCCAGCCAGGAATCGTGGATGGGACTTTCTCATGGACCCACCTGAAAGAGAAATTACAAAAATAGTAACAAGAATCGTGGGTTTAGGTTGTTGAATCTGTAATTACAGTTGATACAAAAAATACACAGTGAGGATGCTCTCTTGATTCAAACCTTTTAGGGGTCACCACCACCCCCATTACCTGTTGAACCAATTCCCACCTGCAACCATGGAGAGGAACCACCACCCATGCTCATGTCCTTTAGCTCACTAAGCTTTGCTAGCTTGACCTTACTGTCTGCTTCATCATCCACGTTGAGCACCGATGTATTGGCGTTGGTAGTGGTGGTGGTATTGTTATTGTTGTCCTCATTGTTATCTTCGTTGTTCAGGTGGGCGTGGGGAGGATGATGATGATGATGATCAGAGTTGGTGTTGGTATCAATGCCTATCCAAGGCTGTAGAAAAATCGCCGTCGGGACATCAAAGCTTAACGGGTTCTCGGGATCCTGCCGAACTCCGGCGATGTCGTCGACAGGTGCAGGGAGGTTGAGATCTAGAGGCTCCGACTTGTTGAACTTGGGTCTTTGATGGAGCTGTTGGGTTTGGTCTTGAAACTGATGAAACTTGGCGATGGAAGATGTATCCGGGGAATTAGAGGTGACCCAGTGACACCGTTTGTGGCCACCTAAGGCCTGGCCGGAGGAGAAGACCCGATGACATATAGAGCACTCATGCACCTTGGATTTTCTCTTGGCCGGGATGGCCAACGGAGGTTGTGAGGCCTGCTCGAAGGGTAGAATTGCATTAGACTTAGTGGGTATCAGGAATTCGTCGTGGGTGATGACATCTTCTTCGACGAGGCTCTCGTCATGATCGTCGAGCCTTGCAGCGAAGCACCCCTTGACCTTCTTGTGACTGGCTCGATGGCCTCCCAATGCTTGGTGTGAATTGA
Source organism: Nelumbo nucifera (assembly GCF_055504915.1). Taxonomy (NCBI): domain Eukaryota; kingdom Viridiplantae; phylum Streptophyta; class Magnoliopsida; order Proteales; family Nelumbonaceae; genus Nelumbo; species Nelumbo nucifera. The sequence continues at coordinate 28,598,629 of NC_142654.1, forward strand.
AAACCTTCTTACAAGCTTTGCATTCGAACATCCCTCTGGCAACCCCCTTGGCCTTCTCGACGATATTACTGGCGGATATTCGGTTGGCACTGGGGACTGGAACCACCACCCCGACTGGGTTCCGCCGCTCCTCCTCCTTGCTAGCGGAGGCGCACGACTCCTCAGTCTCGGCCACGAGAGGATCGACCCTTGCCGTCGATAGCATCACAAGGCAGTTGGCAAGATCCTCCTCCTCGCTCGACGGGCAATTGGAGTTGGAATTGCCCACTTTAGTCCGCATCGACCTCCTCCGTTTAGACCAACCACACCCCCTCCGTCCTGCACCGTCTTCATCGTCGGATCCCGGCAACGGCGAGGACACAAGAGATTCCACGTCCTCGGAGCTACATTTGCCGTGTTCAAGGAATGATTTCCATGAAGAGAACTCCTTACCACAGTTCTCACAGATCCGACAGCTCTTGAGCCGGTTGGGGTTGGTCCTCAATGCATACATGCGCTTGTTGCCGGGGGGAGTATTCCCTCCTAGCTTGTCCTCCCAATCGCTAGCTTGGTCCTCATCTTCCATCTGTCCGGCCTCGTCTCCGATACCATGGGCTCTCATGTGACCTCCTAGAGCTCTGCCACACCCAAATCCCTTCTTGCAAACCCGACAAAAATGCTTAAAACCTGGCTGTTGATCCACAGTCATAGCCATATGTAACAAACCTTACAACTGGACAGAGAGGGAGAGAGATGATTTGGGTTTTTTCTTTTTTTTTTTTTTTTAAGTGTAGAAAGAAGAAAAAGGATGTTCTTGTACTAGAGGTTGCTGTTGGGTTGTATGGTGTAAAGGGAATGGTGTCTAAAGTAGGGGAGTCCTAGTTTTTAGTTGAGCTATTGGTTTGTGGTGGATGAGAGAAGAAGAATGGAGTGTAAGTTGAGAGAGTGTGTGACAAGTGGAAGGACGGTAAAGAGAGGGAGACTTTTTCTCCGGTTGTGGTGGTGGCGCCGCCGGCGGTCAACCCCACGGACGGACGGAAGGACGGTATGTGATAGGTGTTTGTGTGTGTGTGTTGTATGTCTCTGTGTAAAGAGGTGTTGGGAGTGAGTGCATGTGTGTGTACGAGTGTTTTCCGTCCGTCCATCAGTCTGAGTGAACAAAGAGTGGTTCTAACTGCCAACCTATTCATATCCCTTCAATTCCAAGCCAAGAAAACTACCTTGCTTCTCCTGCTCTGTCGGTTGGTCTATGCCGCTTTTCCACACAAATTTCTCCCAATTTAAGCTACTAGTAATTAAGCACGTGTACTATACGTATAATTTTTTTTATATTAATTATTTTAATTTTAGATATATATTAGTTGAGATAGAAATTGAAAATTAATAAAAATAATAATATGGTTAGAAATAAACTTAAATACTTGGACTAAATGTGCATGGTGCATCTTCAAAAATTTTAAATTACAGTTATTATTATTATTATTACTACTACTACTATTACTACTACTATTGCTACTAAATTTTGTATTCTATTTATGTCTTAAATAAAATTAATTTTTATTTTAACATTTATTTTGATTTAATATGATGATTATATAACATTAGAAATGTTCCAAAATTTCTTTGACAAAACTCTATACTTTTTTTATCTTTTGTGTTCTATCATTTTTAAATATTTATTATTCAATTATGATATCATGAATTTCTTTGAAAAGTTGGATCATTGACCCACCATTTAAATAAGAAAATAGCTTTACTTTTGGATCAATTTTAAATTATATATTTCAGCTACATTATATACATAATTTTTACTTGTCACACTTAATTTTTGTTTGACATAATTAATATATAATTTTTTATGTATTATTTTGATTACTTGTACTTTTTTATTATTTTTTAAATATTTATTATTTAACTATTATACCGTCGATTAATACATTTGACCCAAACCACTAACCCACAACCCAAAAAGAAAAATAGTTTGATTTCTAGGTTAACATTAAATTTTCTATTACATTTTCATTATTGATAAATTTGTATCTTTTGTATAATATTTATTTTCGTTCAATATAATGAATGTATAATATTATATATGTAACCAATATTTTGTTTTTTTTTAAATATATAATATTATATCTTATGTATAATATTTATTTTTGTGATTCTTTGTATTTTCTATTTTTAAAAATGCTATTATTTGACTATGACATCATTTCATTTTTAGGTTGATTTTAATTTTGGCATTTCACTTTCATTATGTACAAAAGTACTTCTTATATTTCATACTATTTATGTTTAGCATAATGAATATACAATATTAATGGCATGTCCAGTTCTTTTTTATTTTTTGTATTATATATTTTAATTTTTTATTATATAATTATGGCATTATTTATTAACAGAATTGACCCCAAATGGTTGAATTGCTTACCCACCACCAAGGGAAGAAAATGGTTTTGTTTTCAAAATATTTTTCAGAATATTTGTTTTTATATTATTAAAATTAATGTTGTGGATTTAATTAATACAATTTAATGATGATAACAAAATATATCTAAAATATAAGATTTAATAAGAGAATATACCTTAGATATGAGATTTAATGAGAGATAATAGGAAAATAGTTTTACTTTCGGTTGGTTTTAAGTTTTACATTTCATTTCCATCATTAATAAAAGCATTTCTTATTTATTACCGATGTTTTCAACTTGTTGTTGATCTGGTTGATTGAATCGTTCGAATCGTCACTCAGCCTTGATTCTAGGTTTGGTTCTGTTGAAACTCCCCCTTTTGGTAAAATACCGTATAACTTGGGTGATTCAACCATTGACCTGTTTAACCCAGTAACCAAATTGCATGTTGCGCACTTAATTATGTGCCAACTTTTAGAAGTCATAACTTTGCACTTTGATGTCCGACTGGGGTTATCTTTTCTTTTATTTTGAGTAACTTTTCAAGATCTATACGACTCAAGGGCATTATGCGCCTTACCTTGCTATTTTCGTGGAAAAAACTCTATTTTTGCCCTAAATTGCAAATTTTAATATTTGTATAAATATAAAAAAAATTAAAATAGAATTAAAAAAACATAAATAAATATAACATAATACATATGTTATATGTAATACATGTAAAACATAACTATGATATATGTAAAGCATAACTAAATTATTTATTGATAAAATATGTATTTTTACACACACACACACATAGTGTTAATGCAGAGTGGTTTGAATCGTTTGACCTCGACATTCGAACTGGTGCCTTATGACCTGAAAGGAAAAGAGGGCCAGCCTTCGGGTCGATTTTTAAAACATTGTTTATCATACTTATGATGTTAAAAACGTTACTAGCTTTTTAATTTCTATATTTTTGTATTCTATATATTTTTGAATTTTATTATTTAATTGTGGCAACATGGATTGGCCCATTTGACCCAAATGGTTTAATTTCTTACCACCACTTAGATGAAAACACTTTTTTTAAAGTAAATTTTAAAAGTATAGGTTTTTTATGTTATTAAAATTATTAATTTATTATGTACTTATTTAATTATAGAATTTAAAGACGAGAAGAAACGAAGAAGCCTTAAATATATGATTCAATGAAGACGAATGCAAATTAATACCGTAAATGTTCGATTTAATGAAAGATAATTGAATGCATTGAATATCTTAAAATTAACTCTTTTCAACTCATTTAATATAAATAATTAATTAACATAATTTCTCTCATTTTTTATCAATAAATTTAAGTATAGAGGGGTAAATTTTGTTATTACAAAATTTCAAGAATATTCTTGAGGCTATTCATACTTTTTAAAGTAGTATAGATTACTGTTTATTTTTCTTCTTCCAATTACATCCATTGAGACATGGTATTTGTGGGCTCTCTTTCTCTCTCCATCTTTGTCTCAAAAGGTTATTCCTTACTACAAAATCGTTATCATTATTATTGTCCATTCTTATTCTTTCCGATCGTGCAAACCTCAAAATATATACTAGAGTTCTTTGGAATTTGATGTAGGACCCTTTGGTAATTGGGCCTGCCTAGGCCAACGTCAAACTATATGTGTGTGTCATTATACTCTTTTGATTTGGGAAACATGATTTAAGGGGGAAAGGATTAACTGAATTTGATGGCTAGTTTACTGGCTGTGGAATCAATCATTTTGCCCCACATGCACCAGCCCCCAGTCCATAATCACTCAATCTCTTACTTGTATTTATAACTAGAGTGGAGCAAAATTATTAGTCCTGTGGCTTATAAAACAGCCATCAAATTCAACTAATTGGCTCTTCATTTAGAGCAAAGTTTAGCTGAACTTAATGGCTGTTCAGCGGGCTGTAGAATCAATGATAAGGTTCCATGCCAATAATAAAATGCATGAGACTCGCATCCTTTACAGTGGGGCACATGAATTTATTACTGACGTGAAAATTCATCATTGATTCCACACCCAGCTGAACAGCCATCGCGTTCAACTAATCCAAATCCCTCCGTTTATGGGAGGTGGCCATTGGCCAAGTATCCAGATCTACTGCACTTTTTTCCTATACTTACTATTAAGCAATTAGTGTGTGGCTAGTTTTCCATTTTATACAAGTAGTAACTGAGTTTTACACAAATTCTGATTAGCTAGACCCTTTAGCTGTGTATAACAGGCTGTGGAACCAATGATAATGCCCCATGCTGATGACAAAATATCCCCACTGAGAAATTGAATGGTTGTGAGCCCCATATATATACTTTATAACTGGTGTGAAGTGTTATTCTTGGTTTCACAACCTACTCAACAACTATTGAGTTCAGATATTCTCCTTTCCTTTTACACCAACTCCTGAACATCTGTCACACATATTGATGCTTAGTGCAAGAAAAGAAAGTGCAGCAGATCCATACTCGTGTGCTAACATTAATAATATATGATTTTTCTTTTTTAAGCAACTGCCACATCAGTAAAAACTATGTGATTTTGCTGATGTGGCAATTATTTGAATTCTGATAAATAACTTTTAAGAAATCTTGTAAAATTTCAGTTTCAGGTATTTACATCCACGATTTTGGATATAATATTAAAACAAAAAATAATAATATAGACTGTAAATCTATTAAAACTTAACCCAAAAAAGTCCTAGAATTCCAAATTTTAGAAAAAAAAAAAAACTTTATAATGCACCAATGGTTGGACAAAGTTGATCGAAATTATCGTAAAATATAGACACGCAATTTGCGGGTGACACTCATATGGAACCTTCTATATCTAGCTAGCTATCCACATCAAAGATTCTTGTGTTGACTGGTTTCTTTACCAAACGCTTGTCGCTGTAGTTTCCAGAAAGTGTCCCGTACAAAGTTGATAATTCAGATGTATTTTTTTCTGAAAAATGACAACGTTTTTGTTGGGATTTCTTTTCTTTGTTTGGAAGGAGGACAAATACAAATATATAAAATACAAATTTTTGTATCTATTTATACTATATATATCTGTATTTGTACTCTTTCGGAAATAAGTCTTAGGTTCCATTTAGAAGAAGTATAAATGCAAATATGTAGAGCTCAAAACCTTGTATTTTGTATTATTTTATATGTATTTATACATATTTTTACTCTTTCCAAACTGAGCCTTCTGAAAAAATTATCTCGAACTCCTTCATTTTAAAGTTGTTTCCTCTACTTAAACTTCATGCTTAATAAAAATTAGGAGCTGCCTCATTTTTGAGTTCGTTATCGGATTTTGTTTTTTAAAAGACAAAAACACCCTTATTCAAAGCTGGCCAACACTCCCCATGAGAGTTGTTCAATTTAAGCACCAATTGTAAGTTACGTTTACTAATAAGATAAGATCTATTGGTTGAAAAAAAAACCATTTTTTATATACATAAACCATGCGCAATCTAAAGAAAAAACAAAGGAACCATTATTTGTAATAATTAATTCAACATTAAAGGCATTTTTATTTTTTTAAAGATGAACTTATTGTTTCCATGTTAAGGTTTTAAAAGGCTAAAGCCGGAGGCCAGATGGTTGGGTATAAGGGTGAGGCATAAGCCTCAAGCCGTTTTGAGTCATAAGCCTCGAGCAAAAGAAAATGGATATATTCATAAACAATAAAGACATGAAAAATATAAAATTAAGATCTGGTATGATTTGTTTGATATATTAGACCCAAAATTAGTATCAATATACCCCAATGAACCGAAAGGGTGTATCGAATATCAACACTTTGAACCATGGACTTCTTTTAAATTTTGCATTAAAAACATGGTTAATTTGTATTATTTAATTATTAAAAAGAGTTTCTTAAATACCTTAAAAATGAGTATCAATACCCTAAGATACAATAGTATATCGTATCAATACTTTAAACTTTGCACGGTTAGAATCTTAACATAGTAGTTTTTTCCTAAAATCTAAACGATAGAACAAAATAATATAGTCAAATTTTTAAGCTCAAGGATATGAACCAATAGTGTTTCTTGCACTTGTATGCATTTGTATGTGATGCAAAATAGATAATCAAATATGGGGTAAAAGTGGGTAAGCATAAAGCATGAACATACGGAATATAAACTAAAACAAGCTATTTTATACATTTATTAATTATTTGTATGTTTATGTATTTGTTCAAACGCCAATCTATATAAAACAAAGCATTTTTCTTAAATTTCTATTTTACCCCTGTTTAAATTAGCATGCCAAATAGTTGAGGCATAAAGTCCAAAGGCCTAAGCCTCAAACAACTTAAATCCTAAGGGAATCTAAGACTATTGAGGCCAGGCCTTTTTTTATTAGATTCGCCTTAATAGCATTTTAAAACAATGCTCAAGATTAGTTAATCGATTTACTCCTCACAAAAAGTATGCCTTAGGCCAACCTCACAGCCCATCGTAACCGTGCATTGGGGAACATCTCCCCTTCTTATAACATCACTCATGCGAAGATGATCCCAATGCACAACTGCAATTGCTTGAGATTGGTGTGAATTGTGAGGTGCACTCTATGAAGAGTAACTCCAGATTCCAAGATTATGGGTGTACCCCTTTAAAAAATTAAATTAATGTGCCCAAACCAAATATCATTTGGGACATTATCTGATCCCCCAAGGTTATTGTGCAGTATATATAATACCACTACAACAACGAAACAATCAATTCCAATCAGTGTGTTTGAGTAGGGATATCTCCAGGCCTTTCTGACATTTAAATAAAGCAGTTAGAGAGTGTCTAAATTAACAAAATAAATTTAAAAAAGGATAGTCCTATACTCCTTCCTTAGTATTTGACATGAAGGCAATGATGAGGAAGCAACTTTAAAACGAGACCAGTATACAAGGTAAATAGGTCATTTCTCTTTTTTGATATGCCTTATTTGTTTTTTTTATATTATTTATCCAGGTAAATACAATTACCTAAGTATGTTATTTTTGGAAAACACTTATTCGGATAAGTGTATTTATCCATGTTCTTTTATTTCCCAAGTAAATAAGTCAATAATTATTTTGGCAATAAAAATCTAAAAGGGATACTTTTGTCCCATTCAAGTGTTGGTAACTTTTCCCCCATATGAGAAAGTTATTTACTCGCCTATGAGATGGGTACCACTTACCCCAGAAAAACAAACTTTTCCCTGATTCTCACATAAACCTGAAAAAAGAATATGAGGTTTTTTGTCAATAAAAATCAAAATCCTATTAACCAACTTTCTCCCTCTCAAAATTCAAACAAAGAACGCCCCCATAAAACCAAATTAACAAGTCTCCCTTTTTCTTTTCTTTTTAAGCCTAAATGAAAAAACCTCCGTAGTTGCATGAGTTTTTGGTCCATGGAAATATACATCGAGTCTAATTATGGGAGCAAGGATAGGAATATGTAACGTTGGCGGAGGTCAATGTGGTAATTAAGACCCTCCATGGATATGAAGCATAGCTGTAATATACTTTGGTTTATGTAATTGTTTTGAAATGGGCAAAAAGGAAAACCCATTGAGAGGACCAGCCGGGAAATCCTTGAAATAGGATTCCCCACAGTAAGATTGCAGGAAGTATACTAAATTGGGCGCTAATTCATTCTCTGCTATACAAGTTGCAACTGCAAAGGATTTCTATTATTCCATATATATTTTTTATACATGTCGAGTGTCATGGGTAGGGGTGGGGTGATCATGGGCTGGGCCAGGCTTTGCCTTCATAACAATGGGCTTAGGTTAGGCCCGAGCCTGGCCTGGCCCGCATTATGGGCCTACAAATATAAGCTTGAGCCTAAGCCGGGCTGGGTTAATATTTTGGGCCTAATTATTATATTTCAGTTCTAAAATTAAATAATTGTATTTTTTTTTCACTTATTGTCGTAGAGATTTTAGTAACTTGTAAGAAACTTTAAACTTAATATCAAAATAAAAGCTTCTAACATAAAAAAAAAATTAAATACTTATACCTTGTAATTTATAAGTTTCAATTGATCATTAGTATGCTAAAAATGATAATTTTAACAAATAAATTCTTCTACCAACAAAAAATCAACCTAAAACTTATAATATCTATCAAAAAATAACCAACCATTGTCATGTAATATTCACAAAACAACTTTAAACATCTCTATAAGGGGTTCCATCTTCAATTCAACTCCTACAAATAAAAAGCGAAATAAAAAAGATATTAGCAAACTAAGAAAAAATAGTTCAAATTGATGTAAATAAATAAGTAATAAAATATTGAAAATGGTTTCAATTTTACCCAAAACTTCCAACCACTCTAAACTTTAGATTTATCTTCATCAGTGGAGTCTTCATCACTAGAAGATTCGTCTTTTGGTGAGAGAGGGATTGGGTGCGGCAGTGGTTTTGAGAAATTGGTGTAAGAGAGAGAGAGAGAGAGCCGAGAAGATTAGGTTTTAGTAATTTCTTTCTAGTAATTTCTATATTTCATTAAATACTAGATTAGAACTTGGTAAGATCTAAGACCATTGGATTAAAACCTTTAATCTCCTACAAATCTCTATTTAATATATAAAACATCAATTATCAAATATTTGTAAATAACACACACACACACACACACACACACACACATATATATATATATATATATATGTAAATATCTGGGCTGGGCCAGGCCTTAACAAAAAACTTAGGCCCAAGCCCGGATTTTCTGAGCTGGGCTAAAATGATCACCCCTAGTCATGGGCTTTGGTCAAGATTTGGCCATTGTGATGAAAAATTGTATTCTTGTGAATGTTTTTTCTTTATTTATTTATTTTTTATGTTAGCCATGGTTTTGAAATCTGGACCAAACCGGACAGTCAGACCAGTTGATTAGGGAACCATTTAGGCAACTTCTTTTGTTTCACCCTAAAACTGTTCCTAGAATAAAACCGTTGACTTGGTCAGCGATCCATTGACTCAGGCAATCGAACTATCAACTCCTTGACCTGAACAACGTTTTTGGCTGTTTTATTTTAATTATTTTTTAACTTTTTAATTTTTTAAATCAGAATGAGCTGTCTTTTCGACCGGATAGTCAAACTATTGACCCAAAAACCAGTGGCCAAAGCGGTTCTAGTTCCAGGTCGATTTTTAAAACATTGATGTTAGCACTTGCTTTTCTTGGTTTCTTGCTTTGCATGTTGTATTTCCATATGGCATAAATTTTTGGGATTTATATCAGAAATTTCAGAATATTGATACCTCACTTCAAGCATCTAATGACAAAACACACCTCTGATCATGGTTTTCCAAACCAGACCACACCAGAGAAATCGGGTGACCGGTTCTGTTTTCCCCCAAAATCGTTGATTTGGTCAATAAATCGTTGATCTGGACATTCAGTCTGTCCGTCCATTCGATCCGTTAAGGCAAGGTTTTTCAATTTTTTTTGTCAGAATAAACCATCCATTCGGTTCGAACAGTCAGGCCACTCGGGTCGATTTTAAAAATCTTGCCTTTGATTATTCGCTTTTTTTTTCGTTTAGGCGTGTTCTTCAATCTATCGATTATTTTTCTTGTTGTGAGTTCCAAAACAAGTTAAAATCTTCTAATTAATTTGATGACAAATTGCTTCTTAAAACAAAAATATGATAAATATGTTATTAGTTGTATGTGCTTTTTTTTTCTAAAACTGAACCAAAGAGCATCTTATGGGACTGTTGGTTTAAAGAATATGCTTCATCTATTTTCATACATCACATATATATATATATATATATATATATATATATATATATTACAAAAATTATTTTTGTTTTAAGGATTGTCATTTTGATGGTTTTTTAAACAAAGCAAGTTGTTTTTACTATCCAAATACAAAAACACGGTTCAAAGATGTGTCTGTCTTTTGTTTTTTACCAATGTGGCAGTTTCAACAAAAAGTTAAAACAAAAAAACATTCATTTGTTGGTGGAACATCCCCAATGAAAATCCAAAAAATACCCTATATTTATAATAAAAATAATTCAATATATAAAGATCATCTAACATGAGGTATTATATGCCCAAATCATTTCCTAATTACTATTTTTAATTAATTGTATTAATTTATATTTTACCTATTTAAGTAAATAGTAATGGGAAGGGAGTGGAGTGCTTTGACATCCAACTGGCCATGTGGCAACAACTAGGGCACGACACGTATTGTCCAATTAATAATACTTGTCTGGAACGTTGGAATCTATTTTGACTAGTCCATGTATTTGTCGTCCCAATTCCTGATTCCACTTTCCACCAATCAGCAACTGTTCCCATTTGTGGCGACATTTTTGTGCTGTTATAATTTTTTTTCTTTAATTATTTTCTGCATCCTGTCCAAATTCCATCAGAGTCAAAAGGAACTAAGAAAAATTTGGTAATGGTCACTGCCTCGCTGGAATGCGAGAACAGAGAAGGGGATTCGCTATGAATCCTTTCTTACCGTTGGTACGTTTCAGTCTTTCAGACGCTGGTCCTGCCTCTACCTTCCTTCTTTTTCTTTCTTTACACGTGGCAATTTTAGGTATCTCTATTCGTATAGGGACCATACAGGTGTCAGATCGTGCTGGATCACTCACTTCATCAAGACGATCACGGTTCACAGGACCGGGCTATAAACCACACACTACAGACCAAGGTTTTCCAACCATCACATCGTTGACCCAAATAGTCGTCGGCCCAAAAACCGGGCAGAGTACTGGTTTGTTTCACCCGAAATGGTTATTTTCCTAAAAATGCTATTAAATTTGTCGGCCACTTGCTTGAGTGGTTATCTGGTAGGCACAGCATTTGAAGTACATTCAATAAGCACTTTATAAATATTCTTACAATTGCATCAAAAATTATTTTTAATTTTTTTTTCTAGGATAGTTAGGGGCAATGTTTTCAACCCATTGTTGACCTGACCGATTGAGCCGTTTGAATCATCACTCAGTCAGAATCTTGGGTCCGGTTCAGTCAAAACCCATCAGACGATCAAAAAATATTGACTTGGTCAAGAACTATTCGACTCGGTAATCGGGTCGCGGGTTGCACTCTGACCACATGCAAACTTTCAGAGGCCCTAACTTTGCACTCCGATGTTCGATTGGGATGTTTTTTTATTTTGGGTAACTTTTCGAAATCTATGCATCCCAAGGTGCCCCCGCTAATTTTGAGAAAAAACCCCTTTTTTAACCTCAAATTACAATTTTTAATATTTTTATAAATAAAAATATATATTAAATATAAAATAATACATATAACATATCTAAAACATATTTATACATAATTTATTGCTAAAGTATATATAAGTCTGAACCGTTTGACCAGGCCGATCAAACTGGTGACCCACAACCTGGAGGCAAAAATAATTCAACCTCTAGGTCGATTTTTAAAACATGGGCTATGGTTATTTTAAAGGATAGATGTCAAAAAAATTTCCAAATGCTTACTCACTCAATCTACACTCACCATGTGTGCTACCTGATCAGACTGCACTTCTGATCCAGATGACCAAACCATTTACCCATTTGACCCGAACAACAAATTTCGGGCCGTTTTCCTTTTTGTTTGTAAGACATTACAGACTGAATCCATTCGAACTGGATGGTTGGATTACTGAACTGGAAACTGGTAGTTAAAGCAGCTCCGGTATCGAGTAAGTTCGTAAAACATTGCTACAGAGTACAGATTATGTGATCTCGGTTGGACCAGCTCGGGATGATAAAAGACCAAGGTGACGGATTGCCTTCGTCATGGAACATTAATTAATCCATCCTTAATTATTCGTTTCATTAAGAACACCGACTTATGATGCACTCATCTCTCTCTCTCTCTCCTCAATTATAATTAATAACAACCCAATAAACAGATCAATCAAGTCTCTAAGCAAATCAGTAAAACTGCTCTCTGAAACAGTGGAACCAGACAATGAAGCTGTTCCCAAGTTTACAGCTGGTGGAACCAATGAGATCTGGTGGAATTGCCCACCAAATGGGTGGGTAATGACTCTAAACACTCTTGTTTATGGGGTAAAGGTCCATTAACTTGTGTCACCATTCCACTCCTAACATGAATTAAAAAAAAAAAAAAAGGAAAAGAAAAAACTCAAGTGGACCAATCTACTTGTGATATATCTTTCTGTAATGCAAAAAAACTTCTTTGAACTAAAACACAAAGCAAATAAGGTAGTTAGGATAGATTCCTTCTCTCTTAACTTTCTCATTCACTTGGCACAGCTTCACATGCCACAATTTACCTCAACTGAAATCAATTCTCACTAATTGATGAAGACTCAACAACCCATTAATTCACTTGTACAATGGGTTAATGACTTGATCATCTTCCATTCCTTGAATCATAAGTTTCCTTGTTAACCCAATCAAAACACTCCCTTATCTTCACCCCATTTGCTTCTCATTATTTTTCTAAAGTTTCCACATTCGTATACACAGTCCATTCATTCCATTTGCTAAAAACCCGTACCTGAAAGCAGCTTTTTTTCTTTTATTTTATTACATAAGTCAGCCAGCAATGAAACTTTTGAAGTTCATATTCTCACATATCTTGGCTACCCTTTTGAAGTAATAATTAAGGCAAAAATTAAAAGAAGAAAACACTAAACTACACCTTTAGAATATATGGGGCATCAAATGGAGCCAGTGATCCTCTAGTTCAATTGATTCGTACCCACTTGGTCTGTTTATTAGGCGAGTCCTATGGAATATTAGAAAACAAATCAAAGAAGAAGAAAGAACACAAATTAAAAAGGGAAAAGGCAAGCTCTGTGAATATTGACGGCCAGACCCAACATGGGTATATGTCAGATTTGCAAGTGGTATACAGTATACTATACCCATAAAATAATGTGGGCGAAAAGTGTTCATCTACACTTCTAGATCCTACCTTTCTTCGGTCTTTATGACACCATAGACGGATTAGACATGACCCAAACCCGAATTGAAGTGGGTAGTATGCCAACCTATTCAATGCAATGTTTTCAACCCAAGTTGAAGTGTTGAACCAGCCGATCAGATAGGTTAATCCCTCACCTGACCAGATTTTCAGGTCGGTTTCACCCAATAACTGCTTAATTACTTGAAAACAAAATGTTGGTTAAGTCAACAACTTAGTGAGCCGGTTGGTTGAACCATTGAATCATTTGACCTAATCAGTGGGTTTTGGATTTGACATTAATTCTCTTTTTATTTTATTTTATTTTTTGTATTTTGGGCCATTTACATCATTAATAATAATAACACTCAACTATCACACTTTTTTTAATACGATGAACATATAATGTCATAGATACCTCTAATTTATTTACAAAAATTTTCTGAAAGCTTCTGTATTCTTCTGTAATTTTATTTATTTTATATTTTTATTATTTAATTTACAGTCACAAGACGATGGTTGAAGCACTGACCTACCACCCAAACTGAAAAGTGTGATTTCATTTTCAGATCGATTTTTCAAACACTGCTTCGATGTTTGAAAGTTAAAAAGAATGATCAAAATCAGGAGTAACTAAAACCAAAAATGAACCCTTATGGATCCTTCTTCTTGAAGTACTTACCCTATCAAAATTATTAAAAGAAAAGGCATTACATAGCAAAACTGACTTACTTTGCAAGAAACAATCAAAACTCAGACCCATGTTTGGTAGAAAATAGGTTGAAGTTGAGATCTCAACATTGGTGGTGAGGTCTCAACAGTGGTGGGGTTGGGACATGGACTTTCTTTCACTCCTTACTTCACTCAGCTAACTCTAATTGAACAAAGAAAACCCACCCCACATAGCAAATGCCACTCTTTAATTAGTGTAGAGTGTAGTGGGTTGACTATAATGGTAGTTGGTGACATGATGGACTGTTAACTAGTCCCTATAATTCGTTCACTTGCCCTGGTCCAAAGCTACCAGCAAAGCTGAGTAGTCACAGTAGTAATTAAATAAGAGGAGTGCCCCTGCACCAGGACCAGGAGAACATGAAATTAAGTAATTTTCTTCTTTATCAAACTGCTCACATGGTGTATTTCCATCCAACACATGAAATCTGCCCTTCGATCAATTCTCTCTCCCCAGAAAAGCCCTTTAGACAACAAGTGTCCGTTTGTTAGTGCTTCATGCACCAGCTTCTGGTAGACCTGGCAAAGAGTTGACTCAATCCGTGAACCTGATTCAACTTAATCCGAAAAAACAGGATTAGGGTATCATATTTAGGTACCTGAATTTGAGAATGACAGATTGTTAGGTTTAATTGAGATTATTTATGTATTGTTAGAAATCTCCACTCTTTATTTTTTACTATTTAATGTTTATTCTTTGAATTGTTAAATACTCAAGTTTTTTATTTTATTTTTAGAATTTTAGGGTTAAATCCTTTATTTTTGACATTTTTCTTGTATTTTGTAAAACTTAAATTATTTTTTTTTTCGGATATTCCGTACCCAATCCAAAATTCAAACCAACCTAAAATCAACCCAAAGTGTCTTGACTCAACCCACCTAAACCCTAATCATGAATTCATTCAGTGAAAGCAGCCAAGTCTTCCCAAACAGGCCCATCAATTTGAGGGTGGGGACGATTGGGAGAACCCTATGTAGTAAATGATGGGTCAATGGAAATTATAATTAACAGTACTGAAGGAAGAAAAATAAAGGTGTGGTTTTATCAAGTTGAAAAAATCATGGGATGATGCTTGTAGTGCCACATGCATGTTCTGGATCCAAATATGCTCCTTTCATTATTTTATAGAGGTATGGGTGATTGGGTGTAAGCGTAGCTCTTCCAGTCAACTGCTAGTTTCAAGAAAGTGATTAAGACTTGAGAGGAACTAGAACCAAGGGTTTGTCATGAACTTTGAAGTTTGGGCTTGAATTTAATAACTTTTACAGTAGTTCATTTCATTCATGTTTGGCTTCAATTTGAAGCCTCCAACTTATCTTTCTTTCTTTCTTGTATGCATTGCGAAAATAATAACAAAATCTCTACATATACTTGCATTGAGTTGATTAGGTACTCAAAACCACCCATATTAATGATCCATTAGATTTTTTATTATTTTCAGAAGAGGGTTGATTCATTTTTGTCCTACTTTTCTTGAATGTGGGTTTTTAATGGATCAATCTCTCTGATGTCAATATCATACTGTCAAAATAATCTCTTAATCCAATGTAATAGTGGTTGAAATAAGCCTTTTCAGAATGAGTAGGGTGATGCCCATTTGCAAGGTCAGAGCTGCAGTCTGGGGACATATTGATCAATACATGGGTCATGGGTCTGGAGTTCCCACAACCTGCCACTTGTCTGATTCTTGTTGGAGCATTGGAACTCACCATCAGCTGGGTCCTATTTAAAATCAGGTGCACCAAAAATTATCTTATATAGAAGATTTCAACCACTCTGGTGACACTCCGGATCTGCTGCCCATAAGGACTTTGCTTATATCTATTCATAACACACTATCTCCATGCATTGGGAATATCTCCCCATGCATAATACTATGTAGAGGATGAGATATCTTTCATGTATGACTAAAATATTATATGAATGGATGTGAACAGAATTCTTATGGACAGGAGATCCGGACTCCTCTGATGAAAAGAGTGGGGATGTATATGGATCCTGTGCCCCCATAACAAAGACTTATCCCCTTTTTAACAGTTCTTCACACCCCACCAATGAAACACGGGCATGCCTGCTATTGAAATTAAGAATCAATTCACATTATGTCCTTAATTTCTTTCCATTGCTAACCTGTCCGTGTTTACAAGAAACACTGAAACAGTTGTTAAAAGGTCATCAATTTGATTTCAGGCTTACATGTGCTGTGACCATGGTTGCAGCAATCCTTTGCGACCCTCCAATCCAAAACATGCATGCCAACAATGGAAATTAAGAAGCAGTTTGTGTTGAGTCCGGATATTCTCCACAGCACATTGCAGCTGTGTATTGGGAATATCTCTCCATGAATAGCAACATACAAGTTTGGGAGTGTTTCCAATGTGTAACTGCAATATGCTGTGGGAATGGTGTGGGAAGCATTATGTGGGGATGAAAACATACCCCACAGAGCATATTCCACATATCAGCAGGCATTAGGTGCATCTCTAGTACTTGTCATGGGAAGATGTTCCCAATGCAAATTAGTAGGTGTAGCGGATGGGCTCTCACCAACGGAACCGAATGGGCTTGAGACAAAGTTATGCACAGAAGTGAGGTATTTTCACTTTTCAGAATTGATTCTGCTTCTGCAGATGTGAACAGATTTTGGAGCACTTGCAAATTACTTCTTCTGGACCTTTTCTGAATCAATTCCGCCACCTAATTTCTGTCACAGGTTATCCATTACAATTTCCAAATATGTCGTATCATTCCTTTCTGAAACAAATCATGACCCAGCAGAAGACTCCACCAAGCCTATGATGGACGTTGGCCTAACTTCACCTTCCAAATAGTAGTCAATTTGAAGTGTATGCTCTCAATTAGAACTCTAGCCCATTGGGCTACTTTTGCAAGAAGAGCCCAATTGTAAAATTCTAATGTTTAGCATCCAAAGCCCTAAATTAAAATACATCACCACCAATGATCATGGTTTCACAGTTTGATTTGACTCCAACTGTGTTACTTCAGGTTAAATATACATCTTGTCAATGACTAGATCATTTGAAGAAGCAATTAAGCCAATTTTAGTCTGAGGTTCTAATTAACTTGAGTATATATAATACAGAGAGAGTGAACTAATGGCTGATGAAATGAAGAAAATATTAGCTCAAGAGAGGCCTCGCTGAATCACATTGTTTCAACTTCAGAACATCTTCTTCGACAATATATCCTTCATTCTTCTTAGCCCATAGCACAAAGTAGAGTCCCGTAAACATGATCAACATTCCTATCAGGCTGCAAAGCAAGCACTGTTCAGTACCCATACTGAAATTTTACCTATAGACACAGAAAGCATGGAGAGAGAGAGAGAGAGAGGGGATTTTCTCCCCACACTAAGCGTCCATTTGGTTCAAAGTTGGATTTGGAATGGGAATGGTCTATTTCCGTAATCTATTCAGCTAAGACATAAATCAGAATGAAAATTGGAATCAGATGGAATGGGACTTCATTCCCAAGCGAGAGAGAGGGAATGGCCATTACCTCAAATGGGGGAATGTCTTTCCATCAAAATTGGGAGTGGGATTCCGATTCTTCCCAACCAAACAGTTGAAATCGGAATGGTCCATTCTAGTTCCGATTCCAGACCCCTATTCCCACAAACCAAATGGCATAGAATGAAAAAAGAAATTCATACATACCTTCCTAGGGTGATGTAATCACCTAGGGTGATGGCAGAAAGAGTGACAGAGGAGACAGTTCCAATGGGATTGAACATGGACACAAAGACAGGGCCTCTTTTCTTCACTGCCCAAGCACTAAAACTAGTGCATAGTCCACTGAAAACTCCTAGCTGCATTAACAAAAGCTTTGAACATCAAATGTGGGGAGACACACAAGAAATCATCAAACAAATGAAAGTGATCCAATTAACTCACAGGTCTTTAACACACCCAAGCTTTTAAGGCCTATTTATTTCCTCTTAACTCTTATCTCTTAAGAGGAATAGTTTAATTTTAAGAGAAAAATGGTTGTTCATTTCCTCTTATCTCTTAAAGTGTAATCATACAACTGTTTATTTTCCAATGATATCCCCCCAAAGACAAACAAAACTCTCATATATGGAGTCAAAATGGATATTTGATAATTTTCAGAGTTTAGAATTCAGAACAACATTCTCTGCATTTAGAGTTCAGAGGAAAGAAAAATTCACCAATACCAATATACTTCTTAATGTAATTATTGTATTTTCATATGTCAGATTTCAGAGCAAATGAACAGGCCCTTAGTTAGAATTCATTATCCTTTTTAAGTATACATAGGCAATACCCACCCCTCTTTGAATTCAACGGTATAAAACTTGACAAGGAGATTCTACTTCTAGATAATTGTAGACAATTTCTTTTGAAGTCTAAAAAACTCTGAATCCAGAATAGAAGCAACAGTAGAAGTAAGGTTGGATGATCATGCCAGCATTGGTGATAGTATGATATAACAAGTTACACAGATCTATGTAATACAATGCGTCTTCCGATAAAACATAGGTTTATGCACATATCTGAATTAGAGCTGTCAATGACTCAATGTGGTGGTATGAGAGTCCAAGACCGGATCCAA
The DNA here is from genome assembly GCF_055504915.1 of Nelumbo nucifera. Lineage (NCBI taxonomy): Eukaryota > Viridiplantae > Streptophyta > Magnoliopsida > Proteales > Nelumbonaceae > Nelumbo > Nelumbo nucifera. The sequence goes on from NC_142654.1 coordinate 28,617,269, forward strand.
TTATTTTGGATTTACATAAACAAATGGAACTCAAAGTTGGAACCATTCAATAATTAGATCAAATACATATATAACCCAATTTCAATTGTGTGTATGTGTGGATAGATAGATAGATTGGATGATTGAAATATAAATCAACGTTGGAATTGTTCTGACCATCGATTTTCCGGTTGATAGTCTGATGGTCCGGTTAGAACAGACGGCCCTTTCTGACAAACAAATTAAAAAAATAAAAAATGGTCAAAACCATTAAATGGGTCAACGGTTCGACTGCCCGAGTCAATGGATTGTTGATTTTTTCGATGATTTTTTGCCAAATACCGGGTTTGGGGTAAAATAGAACCGGTTGCCTAGATAATATCCTGTTGATGAGAATTTGGTAGAAGTTTTAGTGCCTACTACCAACTTGAGGCAACTCACCTCCTTTAACCATCTGTTAGAATATTTGGGTTGTTGAATCTGATACTGGATTGAATTTAGTAAACAAAATAAGGGTCCGTTTGATTTTCGGTCGTAATCGAAATCAAAATGGTCTATTCTCATATTCTGTTTAGTTAAAACAGGAATGGGAATGAAAATTAAAATCAGCAAAAATGAGATTTCATTCTCAGATGAGGAAATGTCATTCCAATAAGAATGGGAATGAGATTCCAATTCTGTTCAACCAAACAATTAAAAACGGAATAACCCATTCCAATTCTGATTTCAAACCCCTATTCCTACGAATCAAACAGGGCTAAAAATTTTGGAGTTAAAAAGAAATCTCCTAGATGAAGTCAGGTTTGAAATTGACTAAGTAAAGAAAACAATCAATAATCCGTCTACTTCAATTAGTTTAAAGCAGAAAGCTTTACATATTTCAGACTTTAGACAACAACAGAGATTAATATGAAAGGACTACGTACATAGAAGTTGAGCAATAGGATCGGATGTTCTTGAGGAATATTAAATTAGAGGAGAAAAGAAAAAACAAAAGGGTTATTATGCTTACCAATAGAGAATACTCGATAATTTGAAGAGCACTCACAAGTTGCCAACTAGTATCAATTCTATGGTCTTCAATCAACTGTACAACTAAAGTTAGGATTCCACCAATAAAGGAAGTAATGGCGCTAACCGACATAGGTGCCGGAAAATCACCCAAAGCTGCAGCCTGTGGAACATTTGAGTACCGAAGATACAAAAATATTGGAAAATTAAGAACATGTCAGCTTGTAATTGCTAAAGATATATATGAAATCATTGATCAATTTTCTGCAAGGAAATGCAATGAAATGGTGAGGACTGAGGATTATCTCTAAATAATATTCGGGAGTTGTGACACTTAGCCTCCCAAACAAACTTTGCTTTGCAACAAAGACAGATCTCTGTACTCCAGCACTTTTGTACCTTTCTTACCATTCTCTCAGTTAACTATATGGAATATTCCCATATATAAGGCATAACTGACATGTGAATATTTATACATTTTAAGACACCAAACTACCCTTATGTTGCTTTTAATTTTGAGATCATTTTGCTTTTTTAACTTAGATGTTGTTCTTTTGGTCTAAAATTTGATGTCTAAAAAGAAAAAATGATCTGAAATTTGGTTTTTTTGCTATATTTGATATCTGAATATAGAATATGTTAAGTTGAAACCTGAATGTTGAATCTTGAATATAGTTACTTTACAATTTTACCCAAATAATTGATTATGAGAATAGATACTTACATTAATTAATAAATTGATATTAATCGTTATTTTTAAAATACAATTAATATAAAAACAAATATAATAAAATAATAGTTAAAATATTTTGAAGAATAACTAAAAAGAAATAATAAAATAATAATAAATTATTATTATTATTTTAATAAATAATTTAATTATTAAAAACAATCATAGTTAAGCTTAAGCATAATAAAATATAACTAGACATAATAAAATAATATATAAAATAGTTACAATAGTAATTGAAAATAACTAAATAATAATAATATGATTAAAATAATGTAAGTAATTTGTTATTTTAACTATTTGTAATTATTACTTTCATTATGTTAATTATTTGATTATTATTAAATTAATTATTACCATTATTTATTTAATTATTTTGAATTGTTATTGTAACTATTTTATATATTATTTTGTTATCTTTGATTATATTTTAATTGTTGTAATGATTTTATTAATTTTACTAATATATGTTTCACTACTACTACTACTATTATTATTTTAACTATTATTTTATTATTTTAACTATCTTTCTTATTTTATTAATTTATTTAATATTATCTTATTTATTTTATTAATATTTTTCTCATTAAAGGCTGATTGCGACTCATGCCCTCTATGAAAGTCCAACTAAACAAGCGGTTCATCATCTTCAACAAAGGTTGGTGGTAATTCATGACCTTGCCCTTTGTGCTTCAAAACTGGTATTTTTGTAATTTGTGTTGTTGGTCCGTAGTAAAATCTTCAATGGGTAATTTGGTAAGTACACATTCATTGTCAACCTTCTCAAATCTATTAAGCTTTTTGCCCTCCACATATTTGTTTTTGTACGGTACAAATATAAGTAAAATAATACAAAATACAAGGTTTTGCACTCTACATAATTGCATTTGTACTCCTTCCAAATTAAGCCTTAGGCTGAGTTTGGAAGGAGTACAAATGCAAATATGTAGAGTGCAAAACCTTGTATTTTGTATTATTTTATATGTATTTATGCTGTACATATTTGCATTTGTACTCTTTCCAAACTGAGACAGGGGCAAAATTCTAAAATCAAGAATACAGAGGAGAGGAGTCATTGCAAAACAAAGTTTGAGGGTGTCACAACCGATTTCGGGTCTCCTACCCACAAGAACCCTATTCACATCTACCTACAACACACTACCCCCGTGCATTGGGAACATCTCCCCGTATACAATACTATCTAGAAGGATGAGATGTTCTCCATGTGTGGTTGTGATGGCAGGAAATCAGAACTCATCACAATCCCCAATGTATAAGGTGAGAGTTTCTAATCTACTCAAAATGGAGTTCACTGTGGGGCATTGATCTCCTCTAATTGTTTAGACTCAGTTTGGAAGGAGTACAAATACAAATATATAGAATGCAAAATATTGTATTTATTTGTATGTATTTGTACTGTATATATTTGTATTTGTATTCTTTTCAAACTGAGCCTCAGTAATAACTTAATGATGTTTTGAAATACAAAATATTAAGGCTTTGCAATTTGCATATTTGTATTTATACTCTTTCCAATCTAAGACAAATTTATAATGTAAATTTCAGCTTAAAAGATTGCCACGTGTCTAAAATGATCACTATTTTCTGAGTGTTTTAACCAAAGGTCCTTAATTCCTTGTCTAATGAGCAATGTGGATTGGCAATGTGAGCTGTCCACGTGGCAAAAAGAGTGTATGTTGTCCAGAGAAGCCTGGTAAGAAAACAGTTTCCCCTAGGCTATGTTTGGTTTGAAGGAAAAGGTTTGTAAAGATTTTCCTACCTTTCCCTATTTTTTCCTTCAAACCAAACACAACCATAATAAAACTAAATCCCTCCCATTTAATCAGGGCTCAAGGGATCACCATACCTGCAAAACAATGGTACACGATAAGATGAAAACTGCAGAAAGTAGATAGATGCAACCGATGATATTGTCTTTATCAATCAAGGTAAGTACTTTTAGGGTCGGGGATTTTGCTGTTGTATCCGGAATTGCTTTTGAGACTCCAGGACCATATAAAACGCTCATTATAACTGCCCCAGTTATGCACACAACAGTTCCTATGATCTTGATCTTGCTGTAGATGCACTTTGGGTTGATTCGCTCAAACCTACAGAGAAAAACTACAAAATATTAAAGAGTTGTTATACCGTGCTTGAGCCACATTGAACGTTTTGAGGGTTCAGGGAATCCATGTCATAGCTAGATTGGTGGGGGGGAAGCTAAAATCTCATATCTAGGGCATGGGTTCCTTGAACCCTCGACAGCATTATGTACTAATTTGGTGTCAGTAGTTAGAATTATCCATCTTATATATACTTATCGAAATAATGAAATAATCAAATTTATTTATCTTTAAATAGATAATGAATTTACACACAAGTTTAGGAATTATAAAGGGTTTGTGTGTGTGTTTGTTTGTTAGATCTATAGCTAATTGAGCTGTAGAATCTGTGTTATTTGATGTATTTGTGAGATTTAGTGGATGTTTGGTGACCACGATATATTGTGTTTTGAAATGCACCATGACCTCTTAAAGATATTCGGTTGGCCTATGGTGTGGATGGATCCACACTATCTCGTCGATCGGTACACACCACAAGTAAACTTCTCACCCATAGGTTTTCATCATTGACAAATCCACATTACTAAGAATGATTCCATGCTTTGCATGGTACGATTTATCCAATCTATCCCACATTTTTAATTCAATGTATATATTTTATTACTTTTTAATTAAATATATTTATATTTTATTAATTATTATTTTTATATAAAATTAGTACTCTTGGAAACCTAATGATTTCTTTTATTTTTATAAAATAAAATATTGTTTTTTTCTTATTAACAACATAATCGCCTTACATATTGTTAGGCCTGTTACCGATACCCAAAAATCCGAGGCCCATTTGACATTCAATCCGATTATCTGATGTATTTATGTAATCTAATCAGATTCAGATTTGACCCATCCAAATCCAATTATATTATAATATTTATTAATTTTAATATATAAACTTTATATAATTATATTTAAAATTATAAAAGTATGTTGTATATATTATGTTATATATGAAAATAATTAAATGTTAAAATTTTCTAGTACTTTAAAAAATTTAAAGCAAAATCTGGTTAAATCTAAATCTGGTCTGGGTCTATTAGGATTCGTATTCTGATATGAATACTTAAATCCGTTTGGATTTAGATGCAGGTTTTCATTAATCAGATCAGATGTGGATTTTGCTACATCTGATTCGAGTCCAATCCAATTATAGCCCTACATGTTGTAGGTGAGATGCATGGAGTCAAAACACAAGGTGTTGACTAAAATGCACCACATCTTGTAGAACGCCTATGGGAGTGTAGTGTAGTTCAATCCACACTTCTTTGTCCATGGTTCAGAACAAATAGCGTGTTGAAGTGTGATGCATTCTCATCCACACTATAAAAACACACTACCCAATTTTTCATCTATGTTACATAACACCCCCTTAATTAGATGGATTTCTCTATCATATCCAATAATGTTTATTTTTATTATTCCACTATATTCTAGCATTTTCCAAGTGTATCCTGATCAATCACTTAACTTGTTTTTCTGAAGATTGTAAAATATTGATAGTTTGAACCTTGGATAGTAAAAGGTGATTTGCTAATAATTAGAACTTGAGAGTATCAAAGTTGTGTTTGATATCATTGTTGTTTTTTGCCTGAAATGTTTTGGATTGATCAATACAAATTAGTCAGAGATATGTGTTGTTCATCACATATGAGAGTTATTTCAACTAGAACGATTAAACTTCACACCCCTTGAGTAAGAAATGTCAATTTCATGTTTTTACAAACAGATTCGGTCCTTCCATCACTAGTATTTTTAAAATAGACCTAGTTCAACTATAAACAGACCCAAATAACAACTATATACAATTTTATATTGATCAAATCAAAACGTTTCAAGTAAAAACAGCTAAGGTGCCAAGCACAACCTTGGTTTCAACAATATCTTTTTGCAACCAAAGCAGAAGAAAACGAGGTAAGAGGAAGGGAAGAAAAGATAATATGTTGGTAAATCAAGCAGATTAATTGGCTGGACTCAACTTGGAAAATGAAAAATTGTTTTAAACCCCTTCCCAAACCTCTATAGTAATGCCATACATAATTAATTATTTTAATTTAATGTAATCACATGGTTGATATATGATGATATTTAATGAGATGTTCCCGTAGATGTAATATAAGTTTCCATCATCATCTAGAGCGCAACTTGGGCAGGCCCAACTTCAAATTTATATAGGTTGGCCTTAGATTTTATTCTAAAGTTGGCCCAGGCCCAAAACCTTAGGTAGCCCAAGCCTAGCCCATCCCATATTAGCCCCAACTACATACATACATAACCATCTATCAGTTTAGATAGGTTTAACCGTTTGAGGCCATATTTAATACATTGGGCCCAATAAAACTGCCTAAGTTATACCTTTATCATCATCGTCAACATCAACACAGTAAGTCTAAACTCTATCGTCCTATATGCTTCCACTGGTTGGACCAACCTAGGCTGTGTTTGGTTTAAAGGAAAAAAGTAGGGAAAAGAAGGGAAAGGAAAGGAAGCATTTAACCTTGTATAGGTTTCTTTACCTTTTCCTTGTTTTTCCTACCTTTTCCTTCAAACCAAACATAACATATGGGAACTACAACACAAAAAAGCAGAATCATGTCAGTTTTAGGGGATATCAAATGTAGGATCATGTTATGTGCTTGTTGTTTGTTCATGTCAACATGTGTGTATTTGTAGCAAAGCGAAATCATACCCGAGACAGCAGGCGATGATGAAGATGAGCCCTGGAGCAAGATTGGGCATGGCAGAAGCAATTGCTGGAGAAGTCATCTTGACGCCTATTAGCATGAAGACTTGGAAAAGAGTTACCCTAAAAATGAACAAAACATGAATAATTTTCACAATTGTTTCTTCAAAAAATTAAATGGAAATGGAGAAAATATAGCGTCCGTTTAACTCTCGGTAAGAATTGAAATCAGAATCAAAATGGTCTATTCTGCCGCCCGCTTGGTTCAGACGGAAATTGGAATTGATATTCTCATCCCCAAGTGAGGGGAGAAGAAATGCCATTCCATAGGCAGCGGCCAAGCCAGGAGGGACCCAAGGGAGCCGTGGCCCCCATATGGCTCAGAAATCCCCACGTCTATTACACTCTCTCATGTATATTTTTCCCCCTCCCCCCACTCCCAGGGGCGGAGCCAAGCGGTGGCGGAGGGGAGCCATGCCCCCCGCCCCCCTCCTATGCCTTTAAAATTCCCATAAAACCCATTTAAATACTGTTTTTACCCCCTTACCTATGTTTCCAAGCTTTTGACCCCCTCATAAAAAATTCCTAACTCCGCCCTATCCATAGAATGAGATTTCAATTCCAACCGACCAAATGATGGTCCATTCCAATTCCATTATCAGACTCTGCCAACGAAACAGACCCATAATTTATATGGACCTGTTTTTTTCTGCTAAAAACTAATGAAATTCCTTACCCTGCAAAGCCAAGAAGCAATAATTGAATCAGCAATTTGAGACTGAATTCCCTGGGCCATTTGTGCCTGTGGCATTTAAACAGACAGATGCCAGAATTTTATTTAAAAAAAAAAAAAAAAAAAAGAAGAAGAAGAAGAAGAGGAAGAGTTTCTATTCTACGGAACAATTTTTAACGAACAACAACTAAAGGTAATTCCAGTAATAAAATTATTCTCACCTTTCAAAACAAATGGAGAGAGGAAAGAGGACGACAGAGGTGGCAAGAGTTCCACAGATAGTGAGAAAGAGAGGGCTGAAACCAATAGACAGAAGACGAGCCACAGCCACTGAATAAACCGAATAAAAAATTTGAACGATTATCAAGCCGACTACAATCACAACCTCCTCCAGAAATCCACCTCCCAAAAACCCAAACATCTCTTGAGAGTTGAGACCGCCGATTAATTCGTGGCTGCTCTAAAATTCAACCCTCCTCCTCCTCCTTTTCTTTCTTCTTCCTTTTTTTTGTTCCTCCTTATTCTTCTCTTTCTTCTTCCTGTCGATCCAAGCTTTCTCTCTCTACCCCCCAACTCAACTAACGTTCATGGCTCCCCTCCCATTTCCTACCAGTCTTCGCCTCGCCCTCAGGAATGGAAGAGCAAGCTGTCGTTTTGATTTGGGTGAGACAATAGAATTGGTGGAAACTTGTACCAAACGGTTATTGCTTGTAGTTGCTTAAGTTTAAATAGTATGTGTACGTGCATGGGACGTTAAAACTGTAAGGTTGAAAATGTGGTCTTCATTTTCTTTCATCTTTGCCCCTCCTTATCACCTAAAAACTTTTACACCAACTAATCAAAATAAGTAATTTTACTCGATCAAGATATATCCATCAATTTCTAATACCACAAGACATATTGGTTATATATTATGCGTAATGTTAAATATGATATAGAATGTACATATATATAGAGAGAGAGAGAGGCCCATTTGGATCAGCGACTTCCGAAGATCAAATCCAATATGCACCACCAAACAATGTGGCCAAGTTATATCTTATGATTTTTTTAAGGGAAAATTTTCAATCAATACCCTGTATTTTGGCTCAAGTGATAATTTAGTCCCCAAATTCTAAAATGAATTCAGTACTCGTAACTTTCAAAATGTGACAATCTAGTAACCGTCGTTAACTAGTTCATTAACCAGCTGTTAAGTGATATTTGAAAAGTCAAATATGCCCTAAGAATGCCATCTAATTATCTTTATCAATCATCCAAACATTAACAATAAAATGAATAGTCCCAAATTCTAGATTCTTTTAAATAGTTATCAAATTTTTTGAATAGAAGAGGCTAAGATTTGGGAGTGTTTAATTTTTTATCAACGTTTGGATGGTTGATAAAGAGAATTAGATGGCATTCAAAGGACATTTTTGACTTTTCAAATATCACTTAACGGTTAATTAATGGATTGATTAATGGCAGGTACTGGATTGTCACATTTTAAAAATTCAGATACGAAATTATCACATTTTGAAATTTTGAATACTGGATAAGCTTAGCTGAAAAAGTAATGGAAAACGAGGTCCCCAGGTTCTCTAGATGGCTATGCTTTATCCAATTATAATACCCCCATATCAGCCCTGCGGGGTAAGTGCATTTGCTGACCGACGTGGGCCATTTTTATTGGTTTAGACAGGCCCAACACAGGATAGGTAATAAAGTGGGGTTTTGGCTCCCAAAAAACAAAAAAAAAATCCATTAAAATATTAAAAGTCTTAACTCTATAATGCCCCCCACGGGCCCACTTAACTCCAATGATTGAATGAAAAACCATTTTTCTTTCATAAAAAGGTCATAATAGACCGAAACCCTCACTCCCTGTTTCTCTGTAAACCCTACCTCTTTTATTCTCTTTCTCATTTTCTTGTTTTTGACAAGAAGAGTCCATGGGAAAAATAATTCAATTACATTTAGAATTAAGTAGTATTTATGTAGGGCTATTAATGGGTCGGGTCTAACCTGATGGACCCAAAAAGATTGGGCTGGTTCTTGTTCCGGAAATTGGAAGCAACGGGTCAATTGTGGGTTCTTATATAGGGCCCCGATTACTATCAGTTCGGAACTGGTTCCACCTAGTCCGGAACCAATTCGGATCATATATTTAATGTATAATATATTAAATAAATTATATATGCTATACATATAATATAGAATATTTAATATATATTCAACATAAATATTTAATTTTTATTTTTTATAATCGGGTCTATCGGGTCAGACCTGACTGTCCCGAGAATTATCAAGTTCGAGTCTTCAACATTTCATACTGGGTTGGTTCCAATTCCAGCTGATTCCGACCCAAACCCAACTAGGGGTGATCATGGGTCGGGCCGAGCCGGGCTTTGCACTTATGATAAGGGCTATAGCTTAGGCCCAGCCCAGTTCAGGGTTCCAGGCCTAAATCATAAGCCCTAGCCCAAGTCTACGCGGGCCCAGGTTGGGCAATGCCTAATTCTGGGCCAATGTCTTTCATATATAAAACATTATATATCTATAATATTTTATATTAAATGACATAACAAGCATATAAACTTTTATTTTATATATTATATAATATAAAATATTACATATAATATAAATTATACATGTCATGTTATATATAAAATATATAATATAATATAAAATAACATGTATATATACATATATATACATTATACACAAAATGTGTAATTTTAAATATATGCGGGCTGGACTGGGCCCGAACTAGACTTAAAGTATTAAGTCCAAGCCCAACCCTAAAATTTGTGGACCTAATGTGGACCTGGGCCCGAGCCATGCCTGAACACAAAACCCAGGCCCAAGCCCGGACTTTTCGAGCCGGGCCAGGGTGAAATGATAACCCCTAGACCCAACCCGTTGACAGCCCAATATTTATGAGATTTAATAGTTGACACGAAACGTAACCAAAAGATAAGACAGTCCTCTCCTCTCACCCATAATATCATTTGTGCATTTTTTTTTTTTTGTAGCAATACTTACGTTGTTGTTTATGTTGCGAATCTCAATAATGTAATTGATTTAATAAAACTTTTTCATTATATAAGCTAAAAATATATATATATAACTCAAATAAAAGAAAATTAATTCCTAACTCGCCATTGAGCACAGATATCAAATGTAGCTAATCGGATGGAGAGATCTACAACTGTTTTCTATTAGCATCTTGGACAAAGCCCATCTAGCAGAGACCACTATGGAAGCCCTAAAGTTTAGCCCAACCCAGCTCTATGTGGAATAGTTGGATAATCAGGCCTACTAGACTAGGGCAATAGTCAAACAACTTCTAGCATTAGGGATGGCAATTTTCTCAATCCCTGATTGGGACCCGATTTCCCCAACCCGATGAGGTCGGGAATGGGGGTTGTTGTCTCCACCCCAATTATATATGTCAAAATATATTTAAAATATTATTTATAGTTTAAATTTTTTATTTATTTTTCAAAAAATACTATTATTTAAAAACTTACGGGGATCGGGGATGAAGGACAAATTTTATCCCCCACGGGGATCGGTGATGGGGGTGGGGGTTAATTTCAAAATCGGGGGTCGGGACGGGGAATATGATCCCCACCCCATTGCCATTCCTATTCAACATCATGCCTCTTTTAACTGGGGCAATAACCAAACCTAAAATAACTATCTTATTACAACCAAGAATACAACTTTATGCCAAAACTTCTTTTAGTAGTTTCTCCAAAGCAATTCAATCAAAACTTTATCCCTCCCAAATATGCTCTAATAGTAATTGATGAGGGCATATTTGGCCCTCCGTTGACATAATGACACGTGGCATCTCATAACTGTTGGATGACACCCTGACACCACGAGGGCGATGACTTGCCTTAGCCAAAAATGATGGAAACCCAATTGTCAACCTACTGGAGACCCAGCTGGCGACCTACCTCCGCCAACCTGATAGAGTCCCAACTGGCAACCCCATACACAACTCAGGCACCTCGATAAGGCGGCTACGAGCACCTCGTCCAGGGCTGACCTGTAGTACCATGTCGTTACCAGTCCAAGGAACCTTGGCACGAGGAGCGATGTCCCTCGAGGACTTGTCGACTCGACTGAGGTCTAGGTGGTGACCCGAAAGACGTGCTCGCCGACCTCCTCCGTGTCTGCATCTCGTCACTCCCGAGTCTTCCGAAAGTTAGCTCCCAAATTGAATATTTTGAAGGAAACCAAATAAGGCATAAAGCCTGGTCTACGTGCACCACTACCTCTAAGGACTTCGGACCGGCCAGCCACATCTTCCCAGAGATCTAGAATGTGGTGCATGAAGCCCACGCCAAACAACGCCTATATAAAGGTCTCATTTCCAACCTCATAAAGTATGTGCAACATAGCTTTCACAGCTTTCTAGCTCTCAAGCATTTTAGCTCTCTCTAAAATCTCCACACCGCTAACTTAAGCATCGAAGTGCCCACCCCAAGTAAAGCAACTCGAGCACTCTGACACTGTCTCTTTGCAGGTCGACCTAGCGAATTAGATGACTCGGCATCCGAGCCACCTTCCAGTAGGGAACTCACTAGCTTGGTGTCCGAGCTATCCTCTAGTAAGGAGCTGCTAAATCGCACATCATCAATTTTAAAAGCTAGGTTCTCAACTAATTTTAAACTCACTTAAAAGCTAGGTTCTCAACTAATTTTAAACTCACATTCAATAGTAATCAGCCTGGATGAGCCTTGTCAACTCTACTCGCGAGGTCACGTTTATAGGTTGAGCCCTTCGTGGCTCCTGCGGGAGTCGACAGCCAACAGACTCTACGATCACCCCTGTGGATCGAGCCTTTCAAGGCTCCCGTGCGAGCTGGCGACCTACAGTTAGTAGAGCCACCCCCACATGTTGAGCTCCCTGTGGCTTATCATAGGACAAGACAACCAGCGTTTCTAAGGGCTGACGTAATGTAGCCGTGGCACCGATCCGTCGTTCAAGCACCAACAGTGACGCACATATCAACAATACTATCATAAGGAAGTAGAAACTAGACGACCAACCTAGGTGAGCTTCAGTGGTTTTGCCTAGATTTTCTCCCATCCCAACTACAAAGCCTCACTATTGATCGAGCGATCCATGGGTCCCGTGAGAGTAGGCGACCCGCAGACAGTAGAGCCACCCCCTCAAGGTGAGCCCCCCCATGGATCTAGTAGGAGTGGATGACCAATAGTTCAAGGACAAGGTGCAGTACATGTGCGGCATTGACCCACAAACGTAGATTTAGGAGAGTCAATCCCACGTGATGGCATAGATGCAACCACGTTTAAAGCTACTACAAAACGACCATCCACTTTGGCAACCTGGTCAAATCAAATTCTAAGGGGAAGTTAAATCGCTTTTAGCTAAGGCCCCCTACATCGATCTTGAGATACATTGGCAGCTCAATCGCTCAGTGCCTTTTTGACGACCAAAATTATGACCTTATGCTTTGGCAACCTAGTCAAATCGAATTAAGGGGAAGCCAAACCGCTTTTAGCTAAGGCCCCCTACGCCGACCATGGGATACTTTAGCAGCCAAAATTACGACCTTCTGCTTTAGCGACCTGGTCAAATTGAATTTTAAGGGAAAGCCACCCCACTTTTTAGCTAAGGCCCCCTCAAGCCGACCTTGAAACACGTTGGTAACAGGTAGACCGACCTAAGCAGGTCAACCCTCCATCTATCTAGCTCATTAGTGTTATGACTGCCACTACTACACTTAAATCGATCTCAAAGGACGTGGGCATCTCAATGCCGACCTAAAAAAAAGGAAAGAGAAACGAAGGAAATGAAGACTAGTTCGCTTTCAGCACCGCGACAAACATGCAAACTCGGTTGATTTCTTTACAGTCGTCCTCCACCTCAGTTTCAGGCTCCGCATTGACCTTGTCGGCAACTCCTTCGAGAACTGGCTGAAGGCACATTGCATTGTAGTTTACGTGATAGAAGCGACCTGACGAGGTATTCACGCAGTTGGTTTACCCTTCAAAAACCCTTTGGGGTGCCTACACCACCTCTCCTCAAGCGGATGAGTTCGCTCCTATGCCCAGATAATCATGATCATAAAATCCTGTGTAAAGCTGCATTCAACCCTTAGACTCTTCCGACCTAGGGAGCAATCTAGACCAACGCCTACGAGCTCATCAAACCAATCATTTCGGGCCAAAAACCTATAGCGAGCTACTTCCTTCACCAAACTGAAATTGTCTTGGGAGTGGGGGCAATTGATGAGCGCAAATTTGGCCCTTTGCTGGCATTATGACACGTGGCATCTCAGAACTGCTGGACAACTCCTCGACACCATGAGGGCGACGACTTGCCTTAGCCAAAATGATGAAAACCCAACTACCGACCTACTGGACACCCAGTTGGCGACCTACCTCCATCAACCTGATAGAGTCCCAATTGGCGACCTCATACACAACTCGGGTACCTCGACTGGGCGGGTAGGAGCACCTCGTCCTGGGGTAACCTGTGGTACCTCGATGTGAGGAGCGACCTCCCTCGAGGAAGCGGCAACCTGCAATATGTGCTCGTCGACCTCCTCCGTGTGTGCATCCCGTCACTCCCAGGTCTTCCAGAAGTCAGCTCCTGCACTAAATGTTTTAGAGGAAACTGAATAAAGCACAAAGCCTGGTCTACATGTCCCACTACCTCCAAGGACTTCGGACTAGCCAGCCACATCTTCCTGGAGATCTCAAATGCGGTGCGTGAAGCCCATGCCAAACAATACATATATAAATGTCTTATTTCCAACCTTAGAAGGTATGCGCAACTTAGCTCTCGTAGCTCTCTCTAAAATCTCCACATCGCTGACTTAAACATCAGAATGCCCACCTTAGGTAAAGCAACCCGGGCACTCTAACATTATCTCTTTACTGGTAGACCCGACGAACTAGCCAGCTCAACATTCGAGCCACTTTCCAACAAAGAACTTGCCAACTCGACATCCGACCTGTACTCCAATAGGGAATTGCTAGATCGTGCATCATGAGTAACTAACTTGTACCTCTACCAAAATCATGTTCAAGATAATATATTATTGTATATGGGTTCTACAATGATGCCACAAAGACATAAGACATGATATGAAAAGACTTATAACCAATCAACTCGATTTTAATTATAATTCAAGGGAGTTTTGATTTGTCAAAACCTTTTTGGTACCATGCCTTTTCATCATCATAGGTTTTCCTTATAGATAGATGGTACGTGAAATCAGTCCAACTCAGACTTGGGCAAACCCTAAGGCCTCACTAAGCCCATAGGATGGGAAAATTCCAAGCCTAACACCGTGCAAAAGATGAGTACAGATTGGAGTGCTCCCCACAACATATTGCAGCTGTGTATCAGCAGCATCTCCCCTACTCGTGTGATGATGCATTCCCATACTCGTATGCTTGTCTATAGTGGAACGGTCCAACTGTCTGAGTCAACGGGGTTCGAAAACATTGATTCACACGATACAAACAATCACAAATTGAAGTTTCTCGGTGGAACAAGATGTTTCATGAATTATATTTCTTAAGCCTTCTTTTATTTAGTTCTCATCTCATAATTTTTAGGTTGAATCAATGGATTTCATAAATCAATGCTGCATTCATTGTTCTCAAAAGAATTTACTATTTATTCTATGTTTTAATAATCAATTAATATTTCATCTTTTTTCTGGAAATTATTCAACTAAACCACGTATTATATTCAAATTAATACCTGAACTTATTATAAAAATTTCATTTTTACTTTTCAGCATAAAAATTATTAATTCAATTTCTTTATGCATTTTTTGTAATCTATTAGAACTTTTATTTCGAGGAGATCAAGAATACATGGTTGTAAAAGTACTACAAGTGCAGAGAAACTGAGAAAGTTAAAAAAAAAAAAAAACCTTAACCACCTAATGGGTATCCTTGACCCAACCGAACCCACTCCATTTCAGCCGACCCAATGGAATGGATGAATTTAGTTGTAAGTGGGTGGGTAAGAGCCTAATAGGGGCTGCATTTGGATTTGCCACCACTACAGGCCAACCTAACATGAGTTGCACCTAGAGGAGGTTCAAGGGCTCTAGACCCATCCTATGAAACATGCGCGGTTGTGCCCATGCCATAATTCCACTCCTTTTGGTTCTTATAAAATATGTGTTTTGTAAGTTTAGAAAGGAAATAAAACTATAACTCGGATTCTAGTTAGTCTTTGTAACTAATTAGTCTTTCTAATGTGACATATAAAATAATAGCTCGGATTCTAGTTAATAGGCTTAGACCCATATTAGAAAAATCATTTCGCCTTTTTAGAGTGCATTTGTCCACATGAAATTTTCAATTCTATGAAAAAGAAAACAAAAGGAGCAAAAGCTTGGGTGAATTGCAAATTATATATTGAAAAAGTGTACAACCGTTTGGAGTGGAAATTTATTGAAGAATGCCACCAGAAATTGGGATTTAACCACATGTGGATTAACTAGATTATGCAATGCATTGCTACCCCATCATTTAGAATAATTGTTAATGGGTTGTTTGGCCCAAGATTCAAAACAAGTGGAAGAATAAGGCAAGGTGACCCCCTCTCACCATACATCTTTATCATTTGTGCAGAATCTCTTGCAGCAAAATCATAAAGGCTTCTCAAAGTATATAATCGAATTTAGGGGTTAAGTTAACCTCGGGATGCCTGAATATTCCTATTCTACAATCTACAAATGACTACATGATATTTGGTAGGGTGTGTATTAATGGATGCACTGAGATCAAATCAATCCTTGATCAATATGAGATGGCATCCGGCCATAAGGTTAACTTTAATAAATCAAAAGTTTTTTCCTCCAAAAATTTGCCCAATAGAGTCCAAAAATTTGTTGCTCGAAATCTTGGAATCCCTAATGCTACGAAATATACAAATATTTAGTGGCCATTGTTATTAGTATTCTAAGCAAAAAGAGTAGTCTTGGTTTAGTTATCCAAAAGCTTAAAGACAAATTAAGTGACTAGAAGGCCAATACTCTCTCTAGAGCAGGAAAAATAGTTCTAATTAAGTCTATGACTGTTAATTCGACGACCTGGCTTCAAGCTGACATTGATAGCGATATTGATAGGATCACTTGCCTTTGGTATGGTCTTGGATTCTTAGTTTTTGTGTGTGTTTGTATTTTGCATCTAGTTTGTTTTTTGTTTAGTTTACTGTAGTTAGTTTTAGTGTGCTTTTAGGTTGTGTTGTTGATTGTTATATTTTCTCTATGTGTGTTGTTTTTTGCTGGTTTCCTTGTATCTTCAATGGATTGGTTTTGGGTTGGACCTTGTTCAAATCCATATCAATTTGCACGGGTTGGATAGACCAATAAGACAAAGGTTAATTACTTATATATGCCTTGCACATTTGAGAAACTACTTATATATACCCTAAACTTTCAAAAACAAATTATACATATCTCGTTGATTAATCCCACATAACACAAATTGGACCGTTATTATTGCACTGTTTAGATCTGCTAATACTTATTCCAAATGATTTCATAATACTAATATTGCCCACATTAGAAAGAGGTCACATCAATGCCAAGGCGTGCCCACAACATATCCCATTTAAGTATTGGAGACATCTCCCAATGACAAGTAAAGGAGGTGTTCTCAATGCACGCTGAGATGTACATGTGGGGTGCCTATAGGACATGCCATGTGGGGTGCTGATGTGATCTCGCGGGAGGTATATTTCAATCTGGGTTTGGAACTTTATGCAAAAATCCCCTAATCGGGGACTAAACAAGGTGATTGATGGCCCTTGTTACCTGAAAACGTATTGTGGAAGCTATGAGCAGGAAGAAGAAAGGTGGGTTCAAGTTCAAGTTCCTTCATTCAACTAGTAAGAGAACCAAGGATGTTGTGATGATGCACTCCAAGATGATGAGGGAGAGGGCCACCAACGTTGTTTATTATTTAAAAATAAAGAAAAATAAAGGAAGACAAAATAGGAAAATCGATTGGAATCAAAGAGAATGGTATGTTTTGTAAATTTAATCATTAGTTAAGGACAATTTAGTCCTTTAAATTTTATTGGCTGGAGTTAATGCTTGGAAGGTCAAAGAGTATGTATAAGTTGTTTTTAAATGTCCAACGAACCATAATACATTAAATTGGACCAATCTGACTTAATGGTCCAAAGTATTTATTGGATTGGATTGGACCTGGTCCATCTGTAATAGATTTATATGTGATTGGGTTGGATTGAACGAATATCAAGTCCATTGATAAAATATAGTAATATAGATGTCAATGGACCGGGCTTGGGTTATAACCAATCTAAATTGAAACCAATTTGAGCAGATTGAATGGTCCAAACATTAAATTGTACCAGTCAAAAAATGATGCAAAGTATTCACCGGACTGAATTGGACCTAGTCCATATTTAATTGACTCATATTGGACCTAATGGAGTTCAATTGACACCCCTAAATGTAAGAAACATCGTTTTTGATGTTTTTTTAATATTAAACATCTCTCATATAATCGGGACAATTGTTTTTTTGATAACCGATTCAACAAAACAAATATTTAATCTCCGTTACAAAAAACACCTAATTCACTAGTTTTTTGATAAATGACAATGAGATCCAACACCATCTAAATCATTTGAACCGATTAACAGCATGCCACACGTTAGGTATTAAATTTTAATTAATTTTAGTTATTTAATCGTTTCCATCATAAGAAATAATTATTATGTGATACACTTGGTAACGCCTCTGCTCGTTGTAGCGGAAGCTTGAGGTCAATTCAGTCACACATGGAATTCACCCTCTGCATAGTATGTTTCCAATTTAACGGGGGAGGGGGGTAGATTCGGAATCCGCCAGAGTTGGGTGATGAATAGACTTGTTCATGGGTTGGGCTCGGGCTTGGCTTTTGTCAAATTCAAATGAGCCTGACTTAAAGCTCGAGCCAGAGACAGTGTAAAATCGGGCCCAAAGCCCAGCCCATGAACAAGTCTGGTGATGAATAGACCTGTTCACGGGCCGGGTCGGGTCCGGCTTTTACTCTTCATTAATGGAAATATGTTAGGCCCGAGCCCGAGCCAGAGCCTGGCCCTGATAAAAAGCTCGACGCCTGAGCCCGAACCCGAGCCCGAAGCCCGACCTAATAAAAAAAATTAGAAATTTTCCCTATTCAATAATCAATATAAATTAAAATTTATTTATATTAAAAAAAGAATATAAATTCAAAATTTATTTACATTAAAAAAAGAATATAAAGAAGGGAAAAAGGATGTGGAGAAGAAGGTTTGGCTGGAAAAATAAGAAAGAGGTGAAAAAAAGAGGGGTATTCGACTAGAGTTTTTAGATTTAATTATAGGTCGGGCCAGGTTGGGCTCGGGCCGGGCTATTTTGGCAAATCCCGAACCCGGCTCGAATTTATTGCAAATCGGGCTTTTTGGCCCGAGGTTAAGCCCATGGGCCCATATACCTGTTCAAGCCCGTCCAGCGGTCGGGCCGGGCCGGGCCGGGCGGGCCAGCCTGTTAACAGGTCTAGTGATGAACTATTCCCTTCAAGCGCCAAGCGCCAAGCGCCAAGCGCCATTGTGTAGCCCTTTAAAAAAAAAGGAAAAAAAGAAAACGGAGACGGAACGACCCATTTGATTTGATACAACGGTGAACTGTTGACCCAGTATCCAGTGTTTTCCGTCTCCCCTTCGGTTTAATCGTTTAGTCGGGCTCGACGGTAGTACTGTCAATGGGATCGGGATGGGAGGGGTGGGACTTGTCACCAGCGAACAAAATCGGTTCCAACCCTCTAGCAATATGACCTCACACCGTATATTTTGTACATAGCGGGTCCCAGTTTCATGGGGTGTGCGGTGTTGGATGAAGTTAGTAGAGAGTTGGTACGCGTTTTGTTGGTAGAAGAGATCCCAACTCGGGAGTTGGCACTTCGGACTTCAGAGTGAGGCCAAACCAAGTAGGTTCCAACCCTCTAGCAACATGATCTCAGTCCCATTTTTATGATGGGTCCCATCCCAGTTTCATGAGGTGTGCAGTGTTAGATGAAGTTAGTAGAGAGTTGGGACTTCGGACTTTGGAGTGAGGCCAAACCAAAAGAGCCTGCAGATTTCGGGTTCGATCTCGCGCTTCCGATTTGGGAGCGATGACAAGTGCCCATTTCAACTACCAGATCATTCACCATAAATACTGTCTCTCGCTTTTGGCAACCTCTGTGTTTTCCCGCCATTTTTCTACCAGGCGAGTGACCGAGCAATTGACGCCTCTGTTCTTCCATGGGGTTCAATCATTTCCTCTCATTTTCCTTTTTTTTTAGTTTTATTCTACCTTCTGTCATTTAGGTTGCCGTTGGTTAATAGGCTTCCTAAACCTTGGAAGGAGAAAGAGCAATGGGAGATTCTAGGGTTTTTGCTGAATCCCTCGCAAATCGATCGGGTGCAGGGATTATTTCGAAAATACGTTTAGAGAACTTCATGTGCCACAGTAGCTTACAGATTGAGCTTGGAGACTGGGTTAATTTCATTACTGGCCAAAATGGAAGTAAGTTGAATGTACTCCTGTAGTCACCAATGCAACCCGTGTAATGTAGCAACTGGTTGAATTCATGGATTTTTTTTTTTTTAAATTTTGCCCTATAATTTCATCTGCAGGTGGTAAGAGTGCGATATTAACAGCATTGTGCGTTGCCTTCGGTTGCCGAGCAAAAGGAACTCAGCGCGCCTCAACGTTGAAGGATTTCATAAAGACTGGTTGCAGGTTTATTTGTTTTCTAATTTTTCTTTTGTGTCAGATAAGACTATTCATTTCTCCAATTACTAGGCTGTTGGACCACTACCATGGTGGTAATAAGGGATTAAAGTTTATTCTAATCTGAAATAACTCGTGGTCTTTCAAGCTAGATTCTGTGGTAAATATGTTTTGTTTAAGAAAGAAGTCAGGGCAATCTGGAGGTTAGCTCCGAGTCTGGTCTAGCCCTCCAAGATCCAGAATAGCGGTCCCCGCTATTGGATAGTAGCCTTTCTAGAATAGAAAACTTAAGCTGTATGATGAGGAAAATACTCCACTTGGTTTGCAGTGGGTGGAAGAAGTCTCCCCTTGTATGTGTTGATGAGATCACGGATCTTGTGTCTAGAAAGCACGAGGTCGTTGCCAATTTTCTTTGACAGCTAAAGAAAATTTATCATTTTCCCTTTTGCACTTGGTAGATAATATTTGGTTAACTTTTAGTTGTTATTGAAGTTCTTTCAAACTGTAAAAATGTATTTTTCTAAGTCGTGGAAGTCCAATTTTGCCTGAGGATTTGATGAACTTGTATTAGTTCTTTTAATTATTTTATGCATATATATGTACCTATTATCTTATCTTTTTGCAGTTCTTCTGTTGTTCAAGTGGAGATAAAAAATCAAGGGGAAGATGCTTTTAAGTCAGAAATTTATGGTGATATAATAATTGTGGAACGCAGGATTTCAGAATCAGCTAGCTCCATCATTCTAAAGGATCATCAAGGTTGCATATCTGGCATCATTGCTTTTTCTAATATTGTATTTCTTGTAAAACTTAGTTTTTATTTCTAGTTTGTCATTGTTTTTTGTAAATGTCTTTTCTACCATTGTTTTAGATATTTCTGTTCCTGAGGCTGGGCCTTGGTGCAATGGTTGGGTTTCTCCATTGCGACCTGGGTGACCAGGGTTCAAATCTTGGAGACAGCCTCTCTGTGTATCTACAGGGGTAAGGCTGCTTACATCTGTCCCTCTCCAAACCTCGCATTGGTGGGAGCCTTGTGCACTAGGCTACCCTTTTTTAAGATATTTCCATTCCTCAGTGCTTTTACTAGAGCCGTATGCATATTTCTTTATTTTCTTTTTTTTTTCCATTACCATACTTTTGTCACTCATACATGTTAGGTTTCTATTGTTTTTGGGAGAACCTATTGCCACTTCAGTTTTTAATATCTGTGTAAGTCAAGAAGGAAAGAGTTACAATAGAAAAAAGTGGAGTTGCAATATCATTGCCTAGTTTTTGTTTGACTGGTTAGACCCCCTTTCTTGAACTCTTACTTGGGTTACATCATAGGATTGAAAATTTGGCTTTAAGTATTACATGAGGACCCATTTTGTGTTTGCATTCCACCATGATATCTGGTGCCTCTACATGGGTTCTGCATTATGTTGGACACTTTCAAGTTGTGTAGATTCTATATTTGATACCCTGTCCTATGGTATCATTTTTATGTCTTATGTAATGATGTTGGAACTCTATGTTATATATAAAAGGGAAAAGATATGCTTCTTAACCATCATCATCATCTAAGCCTTATCCGAACTATATGGGGTCGGCTAAAGGATATGCTTCTTAACCATTACATGGAAATTTCAAGCATTTCAGATTGTTGTTCGATTCCTCCACAATTTTTATAGCATCAAGATGATATTTTTTGATATATTTCCTTTTTCTTCCTCATCTTTTCCACCAAGGTGATTGATATTACTATTGGGGCCCAAGGTTTTAAATTTAGTTCATTTCGACCCTTGGTCCATCATGAAAGTGTTCAAAACTTTAGAGTTTTGGACAACATTTTGCAATAAATCTTAATTATTTTTATTAACATTTCTAGCATTTTGTATGGGCAGTTATTTGGTCACTTGTGGGTGAGTCACCAATGGTCTAATGTGCCTAAATTCGTAGCCATATGGCAGATCAGAACTGCTCATTTAGAAGCTTGTTCTCTAAATATGCTACTTGCAAACGTGGTCCCTTAGACAACAGGTGAGGGAATTATTGAGCTTCACAAGGGAGTTGGATGCAAAAGTGTATTGGTCTAGGAGGTCAGCAAATGCTTTAGCTGACTACCTAGCAAAACAGGGGGTGAATGGGGAGTTTTTGTTTTGTGCAGTGTTGTAAGATTTTTGTTATTCAGTGGCCACCTTTTACTTTGGAAGGTGACAGTTGTTTCTTATAGTTTTATCTAATGAAAGTTACCGTTTCCTATAAAAAAATGCTACTTGTAAAATTTGGGTCCATGGAGGTTGGAACATAATCTAAAACCTGGTAACTCTATTTTCACAAAGCTTTAATGGACAGAAATTGTGGCTATCAGGATGGGTAGATTCTCCTGAAAATTGGGATTAGGAATATCTAGGGTCTGATCTCTTTGGTAATGGTTCTGATCTTCCACGTATGCAACCTGTTGGCCAAATTGAACCAAGAATGATGCTTTCATTTTCCTTTTTGTATTTATATTATTTTAATATTATATCCAAAGTTTCAGGTGAAATAAATGGTTATAATTTGAAAACATTAGATGGAATTTTGAAATTTCATCTGAAGTACTTTGACTTGATATTTTTATTTCATGTTGGATGGTGTGCCCAAAACCAAAATTTCATGAAATATTTCCACTTGATGCTCTCAATTTTTTGAGTTTTGTTCTCCCCTCTTTCTGAGTCCTATTATATAATATATGCATGTATTATTATCTTTCACTGTATGAATTGGATATTTACTTTTACTAATACTTTCCAGGAAGAAAGGTTGCCAGTCGGAAGGATGAGCTTCGTGAGCTGGTAGAGCATTTTAATGTAAGTTGTTTTCACTCTTATCCAACCAAACCATGTTCTATATGTCCTTCTATTATCTCTAGGCATCTATCAAGGCTTATTAATTATTATATTTCTAAAGTCCTATTAATTACCTAACTATTATTTTGCATTGAATTGCTTGATGGATAATTGATCCATGAATGGAGGATGTCTATGTTAGTGTTGTCAAAATGCATGAGTGCTGGTTACAGTAATTTTTTTTTCATCATTGGCAAGGACAAGTGCAATTTGTTACCACATTAGGATAGAAAGGTACAAACAATTTAAAAGAAAGGCTAGTGCTGGTTTTAGTAATTTCATTTATGTGGCAGTGTGGATTGGTAGGTATGCATATAAACCTTTTTTCCTTCTGTTTATGCCTGGATATGTGAGTTGAAAGTAGGGTTTTCGAGTGCTGAACCCATGACAGAAGCAGTGTGGTCATAATTATATTTTATTGTGTAGTGTGTGGTGTGGTGCTGAATGGTAGAGGGTGACTCTTTGTTTATAACAGTGATTTCTTTGTGGGGTGAGGTGAATCAGTTAGGATGACATCAACTGGAGAGGATAGTGACAATCAGGCAGGTGTTATGATTTCTCCTGATTACATAAATGTTCAAATGACCTCTATTAAATTAAATGGTGAGAACTATGTGCCATGGGCTAAATTTGCGGAGGTGTTTTTAAGAGCCAAGAAAAAGGTGAAACATGTGAGAGAGGAGAAATCCTTTTTTGGTTCTCTAGGGTTTAGTGATTAGGAACAGGAGGATGCACAGATTATGACCTGGTTGTGGAATAGCGTGGAACCTAAAATTAATGTGAATTTTATGTTCTGGGATACAACTAAGGAAATATGGGACCATGCTAAGAAACTTTATTCTGGCCAAGATAATACCACTAGAGTATATTAGCTTTACCAAGAGTACTTTAACCTGAAGCAGGGTAACCAAAGCTTGGAAGAATACTATGCAAGCATGAGAAATCTCCGTAATGAGCTTAATGTATATCATCCTCTGACTCCAGATGTTTAAGTTCAGCAACAACAATGAGAGCAATTTGATGTGACAAGGTTTCTAGTGGGTCTAAAGGCTGAATATGAACCTGTTCAAGAACAAATACCGAGAGGGTTTTCTCTCCCCTCTCTTGAAGAAGTGTTTGCCCGTCTTTGGAGGATTTCTATTGATTCTATAGAGTCTTCCTCTCTCTCGGACAAGTCTAGTTTTGTGGTGATTAGAGGGGGGAGGTCTGGAAATAGAGGTGGTGGCCGTGGGTTTCCAGGAAAGTGAGGTGGTCCTATGTTTAATCGTACTAGTGGCCGTAGTGGAGGTCGAGAGTCACGGGGAGGTTGTGGCAGAGGAAGAAGCAATGGAACTAGAAAATGCACATACTGTGGATTAGAGGGACATATTGTTAATTTTTGTTATGATTTACATGGTCCACCCAACACTTGAGCTAATCATGCTATGACTAGTAGTAGTGGTACAGTTAGTGAAAATTAGCAGACTGATCAGACCCCCTTCACATCTACCGGTGCTTCTGGGAAGGAAATGGTGAGCGTCCCATGTGAGGTATATGAGAAGTTCGTTTAGACATCCTCTCAGCAGAATACAACTACCCATGCCCATTTAGGTATGGCTTGCTTGGCTTCCAAACCCTCACACTCGACCATTGATTCTGGAGCCTCGGATCATATGTTTGGGACTCCAGATATGTTTTCTTCATTTTCCTCACCTTCTACTTCTCAAACAGTTACTCTTGCTAATGGTTCTACCTCTCCCATCTACGGTGTTGGTGATGTTGATCTGACCTCCTTGTCCTTATCCTCTGTTTTATATGTACCTAAGTTTCCTTTTAATCTTATGTCTGTTAGTAGACTAACCAAGTCACTCAATTGTTTTATAACCTTTTATCCCTCTTCTTGAGTGTTTCAGGATCTCAAGACGGGGATGAAGATTGGTGGAGGGCATGAAGCAGGTGGATTGTATTACTTTGATGGTGGTAGCCCATCAGTAGCCTTTCAGTCATCTCTTACTCCTCTCCAATGGCACTGCAAACTTGGTCATCCATCTCTCAAGGCTCTGAAGTTGTTGGTTCTGTCCTTAAGTTGACTTTCATCGTTGGATTGGGAGTTGTGTCAGCTTGGGAAACACCATAGAGTCTCTTTTAGTCCAAGAGTTGATAGTCGTGTCTTGAGTCATTTTTCTTTAGTTCATTTAGATGTTTGGGGTCCAAATAAAGTGGTGTCATACAATGGTTATGAGTATTTTATAATTTTTGTTGACTTTTCAAGGATGACATGACTCTATCTTATGAAAGATTGAAGTGAATTGTTCTCTATTTTTCAAAAATTTTATGCTGAAATATGTACCTAAATCGGAGTTCATGTTAAAATTCTTCTCTTAGGTAATGCAAAAGAGTACACCTCAATACCATTTCAGCAATACTTGGAGCACCATGGGGATAATTCATCAAACTTCTTGTTTTTATACCCCGCAATAGAATGGAGTGGCTGAACGGAAAAATTGACACTTACTTGAAACTGCTCGGTCCATTATGCTTGATATGAATGTCCCAAAGCGTTTGAGTAATGCTGTCCTAACATCATGTTTCCTCATCAATCGGATGCCCATGTCCATCCTTGGAAGTCAATCACCTTTCTCAGTCTTGTTCCCTACTCTTTCTTTGTTCCCTCTCACTCCTAGAGTCTTTGGTTGTGTTTGCTTTGTTCAAAATTTAGGACTTGGTTTAGACAAGTTAGATGCGTGTGCCACTAAAGGCATCTTCATTGGATATTCCAGGACCAAAAAAGGGTATAAGTGTTATAATCCTAGCTCTCATTGGTCTTTTGTGTGCTCAAATATCACTTTGTTTGAGTCCATTCCTTTTTTCTCAAGTACTGATGTTCCTCTTGCTCCTATGGTTCCACTTCCAGTTCTAGTTGATGACCCCTTTCCTGTGGTTCTTGTTCAAGTTGAGGACCCCCTTCCCGTGGTTCCTGTTCAAGTTCCATCCCCACCTTCTCCATTGCAGGTTAATACTGAGAGGCCACCAATCACACAAGTGTATACTCACAGAAGATCACTGGCCCCTTCTCCAGTTCAGCCCTCGTTGACGGATCCTGTAGTTACACCTCTTCCTTCTGACCTTGATCTTCCTATTGTATTGCGGAAAGGTAAACGTAGTCGTACATCTCATCCTATCTCTTATTATGTTTTTGTTGCTCACCTTTCTACTTCCCATCGCCATTTTATATCTTTGCTATCCTTTGTTTCCACTCCTAAGATTGTCCAGGAAGCCCTTACTTCTCCAGGGTGGCGAGAAGTAATGGAAGAGGAACTGTCTGCTTTACAACACAATCACACGTGGGAACTTATTACTCTCCCTCCCGGTAAGCATGTTGTTGGATGTAAGTGGGTCTACACAGTGAAGTATCTCCTAGATGGCAGTGTGGAATGATTAAAGGCCAGGTTAGTGGCCAAGGGCTATTCTCAGTTATATGGTGTTGACTATACAGAGGCATTCTTTCCTGTGGCTAAGATTGGTTCAGTTTGGGTATCAATTTCATTAACAACAATGTATGATTGGCCTCTCTTTCAGCTAGACATCAAGAATGCCTTCTTACATGGTGATCCAGTTGGGGAAGTATATATGGAGCAACCACTAGGGTTTGTTGCTCAAGGGGAGTATGGTAAAGCTTGTAGACTTAAAAAGGCAATCTATAGGCTAAAACAATCTCTACGTGTGTGGTTTGGTAGATTCAATGAAGTAGTGAAGAACTTTGGCATGAAATAGTGTCAAATAGACCATTTTGTGTTCAGTCGTGACTCAAAAGATGGGAAAATCTTGCTAGTGGTGTATGTGGATGATATTGTCATAATTGGTAGTGATAGCAATGGGATTGACAGATTGAAAAACTTTCTACAGGATCGCTTCCACACAAAGGATCTTGGTAAGCTGAAATACTTTATAGGAATAGAAGTTGCAAGGTCAAGGCATGGAATTAACTTGTGCCAAAGGAAATATGTCATTGACTTGAAGAAACATGGCTATTAGGTGCTAAACCAGTTGAAACACCCATGGAACCGAGTACTAAGTTGTGTATTGATGTAGGTGAAGAGTTTGATGATCCTGGAAGGTATAGGAGGTTGGTGGGAAAATTGAACTATTGGACTATAACACGACCATATATATCATTTACTGTAAGTATAGTGAGTTAGTTTATATAACATCCTCGGGTTCCACATTGGGAAGCAGTTCTAAGAATTGTCAGGTATTTAAAGGGTGCTCCAGGTCGTGGTCTGTTATACAAGAGTGGATGAACTCTTGAGATAGAAGGGTATACAGTTGCTGATTGGGCCGGATTTGTGTCAGATCGGAGGTCAAGTACAAGATATTGTACCTTCCTTGGTGGCAATCTAGTAACTTGGAAGAGCAAGAAACAAACAGTGGTAGCAAGGAGCAGCGCAAAAGCTGAGTACAGGGCTATGGCTCATATTACATGTGAACAAGTATGGCTGAAAAATCTCTTGCAAGATGGGGTTCTCAATTGATAAACCCATGAGGTTATACTGTGATAATCAAGCTGCTGTACACATTTCTTCTAATCCAGTCTTCCATGAGAGAACAAAGCATATTGAAGTTGATTGCCATTTTGTAAGAGAAAAAGTGATCGATGGAGTGATAATTACAACTCATGTAAGTTTAGGAAACTAGTGGGCAGATCTATTTACAAAGGGGCTGTCTCGAGGTAGAGTGGGTTACATATGTGACAAGCTGAGACTATATGACATATATTCTCGAGCATGAGGGGGAGTGTTAGAGTCGACTTTACAAGTATTTTGGTCCTTTGTCTATCTAATTATGATTGGATAGCCAGTTTTATCTGAGTTTAAGTTATGTGTTCCATACTTAATGAGGGACAATATTGGCTTTTGTAGTTCAGTATATACAATATAAATACAATGTGGGTCGGCTGGGTGAGATATCTTTTTCTCTCCTTGACCGAACCCTTCTATTCTTCTTACCTACTTCGGAGTTCGGACCTAGAACTGAAATAGGGTTAATCAACATATTCACATACTAACCTATGGAGTTAATTACTTTGATACCTTTTTCATTGCCAAAATTAGTTCCGTATGTGTTTTTATTTCTTTAACTACTAGTCTTATGTAATCAGCCAGTGATCTAAGGTAATCCTCAGTAAGGCTCTAGAAACTAGATTACCCTAGTGCTCCTCCCAATCCACTGTTAATAGGAATATGTCTAGTTTGGAACAAATCGGGTTAGCTTGCAAGTTGGACCTTGTAAAATTGTTGTAGGTTAATGGCGATTCTTTTAACTCAAACCCGTCAATAATTTGACTAAACTTCCTATGCTTATACAAATTCTCTATCTCTCCTTAGTGATTCCAATGACATTAAAATCCCCCCTCCCCTTAGACACCAAGGCCCACAACCCTTTTATATCCTCCAATTCTTCCCAAAGCTCATTTCTTTCTATATAGCCATTGGGACCATACACATTTGTCATCACCCATTCAAAGTCATTACTAACTTGTCTAAACTTAATTGAGACAGTTAACTTACCCCACAGTTCCCCAACTCCCATAACAACCTCACTATTCCTGTAGAGAGATTGGGCCGATGGGCCCTAATGCCTTTTTCTTGTTATTTTTGTTTCTTACATGTGCTTGTTTAATAATGGGCCTCATTCTTATGGGCTTGTTAACCTTTTTTTTTTTTAATTTTTTTAAGTGAGTTCATGAGCTGGCTGCCCACTTAAGGGCAGAACTGTAATTATCTATAATTAAGTGAGATTAATAAAAGATTAGAGAGTAAGGAGAGAAGAGAAGACATCGAACTTCTTTCTCATTCTCCCTTTCTCTCCATGTTCTTCTTTTGTTCTTGCTATTTCTCTTCTATCTCCTCTTCTTTTCTTGCTGAAATTTGAGATTTTTTTCATGTTTATTGGAATGAATCACATCTTGCTACCAAAGCACCTATGCCTTTCTTCTATTTCCCTTTTTTCCCATACACCCTTTGATTAGAAGAGTGCATGGAGAGATGAGATGCTGATTGTTTTGAGAACATTTGTGCCTACTTGGTGGAGGGTTTGGAGAGACAAAATCTGGCTATAGATTGCCAAGAAAGTGAGGCTGTTGATTTTTTGCCCCAAACCTTAGCCAAGTAGAGAGTTCATAGTTACGGGTTAAGGAGATAGATTGAGTGTGGTTCTTAGAGCTTGAGGGGTCTCTATTGGTCTCTAGAAATGGGCGGTTGAAGTTGGAAAGAGTTTGGGAAGCTTTGTTAGGAGAGGTTACTCTTCTCTCTTTTCTTTCACATAGTTGGGTGCAGTGAAACCCTAATTTTGGGACCTACAGTTACTGGACAGACCCCAGTTAGGTTCATAGAAACTAACAACCTTGTTTTTGGATTTTTGTTTGGTTAATGGAGCAATTTGGAATTGAGATGAAGCATATCTCGGTGTTTGAGCTTGGTCTAATAGATTCCATTATGGTTGGAGTGACTACAATTAAGTTATATGGGACAAATTACTTGGTCACAAGGAAAGTTGAAGAATGACTTAGCTTGGGACAAATTGGTAGAGACTAATCCTACATATGAAAAATGGATGCAAGAGAACTACATAGTGATTGGATGGTTAGTTAACTATATGCAACTTCATATAAGTCAGCATTACCTTTGGATGACTTCTACTAAGGAAATTTGGGACAATGTTATATAAACATATTCTTAGAAATTGAATGTTGCAAGAGCTTATAAGTTGAAGAATGATGTGAACAATTTGAGACAAGGGGAGAAGAGTGTAGCTGTTTACTACTCTATGTTGTAGCCATTGTGGCAAGATATTAATGCAATGGAGACAGTTGTATGGGAGAGCACTAAGGATGCAGAGACATTTAGGGAACTAGTAGAGAGAAACAAGGTGTTTGAGTTTTTCACAGGACTCAACCCTAAGTTTGATGTTATGAAGCAGATTGGCTAGAGATGAAGTAACCCTTGCTTGGGCATATTCTATGGTTAGTGGTGAAGAGAGTATGTGGCAAGTACAATTATAGGGACCTCTACCCCTAGAGCATTTTGCACATGCTGGGATAAAGCCAAAGGGGCTATTTGAGAAGAAAGAGGTAATATGTGAATACTACAAGAAACCGAAACATACCAAGGACACCTGGTGGAAACTACATCAGATCTTCTCCTAGAAAGGTTTCAGAACAATAATAAAGGCAGAATTTGAAGTGTATGGGAAGGAAATGCAAGGGAAGGCGCGTAAATTGAGGTAGTCTCTGCATGATTTCAAATACTCTCCTACAGCCGGATTTGAGAGATTCTAGGCTGCCCTTGTTACCTTTGGTCGCACATAGACTTAGTCTAATCATACTCTATTTGTTAAGAGGAGAGATTCCTTGGTGACCCTTTTGATTGTTTATGTTGATGACATTGTGGTTACAGGTGATGACGCTTAGGAAGTGGTTAATCAATCTTAGAAGATTTTGTCACACTAAATTTAAGATCAAAGGCTTGGGTGAACTCAGATATTTTTTGGAAATTGAAGTTATTCGGTCCAAGGATGGTATCATCGTTTCTCAATGTAAGTATGTTCTTGATCTACTTGTAGAATTGGCAAACTTGGTGCTAAACCAGCTTCCACTCCTATAGACCTAAATCACAAGCTCTTAGCTACTGATGGTGAATTGTTGAGAAGTTGTTATATCTTTGCATGACTCGGCTAAATATTTCTTATGTGGTGTTTTTGGCTAATTCATGCATTCCCCCAGAGATACACATTTAGCATCTATAGAGAGGGTTATGTGTTACCTAAGAGGTACTCCAGGGAAGGGTGTCTTATTTGCCAAGCATGGACAAATGAAGTTGGAAGCATACACTGATGTTGACTGGGATGGATGTATTGATGATAGGAGATCCATCTCGGGATATTGTGCTATGGTGGTAGGGAGCATTGTTTCACGGAGGAGTAAGAAGCAGTTTGTAGTGGCTAGATCCTCAACTGAGGTAGAGTGCAAGGCAATGGCACATGGAGTTTTAGAACTATTGTGGCGTAGATCACTTTTGGAAGAATTAGGTATTGACTGTGAGAAGCTAATGATGCCATATTGCAATAACCAGGCAGCCATCAACATTGCACATAATCCTATCCAGCATGACAGAACTAAGCACACAGAGGTTGATAGACATGTTATACGAGAGAGTTGCTTCAGGGGAGATTTGTTTGCCATTTATTGCTTCTGAAGAACAACTGGCTGATGTTTTGGCAGAAGGTGTTCCAACAGGGAAGTTGATACATTATGTAAGCAAGTTGGGCATGACTGATATCAATGCTTAGCTTGAGGGGGGAGTGTAGAGAGATTGGGCCGAATGGTCCCTAATGCCTTTTTTTGTTATTTCTTATATGTGTTTGTTTAATAATGGCCCTCATTCTTATGAGCTGGCTGGCTGCCCACTTAAGGGCAAAATTGTAATTATCTCTAATTAAGTGAGATTAATAAATGATTAGAGAGTAAGGAGATAAGACATCAAACTTCTTTCTTGTTCTCCCCTCTTATCCATCTTCTTCTTCCTTTGTTCTTGCTATTTCTCTTCTATCTTCTCTTCTTTTCTTGCTGAAGTCTGAGATTATTTTCAAGTTTATTGGACTGAATCACATCTATTCCATATTGTTAATTTGTGATTATCCCCCTAAAGATCCCCAAGTGTTAGACAGTTTTGTATGCCCTTAGCTTCAATCCGATTTGATGTATTTTTGTTATTTAGTGGAAATAAATAAAGTGCATGTTTGATTCATGTTGTTTGGTACAATTCTGTGTAAGACCCTAAAACTGGACATTTATAGAGACTCGTGTTAGTTTTAAATGTTCACAACCATTGGATAAGTCTGGGGAGATTTATCCTGCCAAGGCTGATATTGGTGTGCCACCAAGTGTTGGGATGGCCTGTCTCGGCCACCAGGGTAAGACCCAAGGCACATGCAGTATGGGATTACTTGAATCCTTGAACTGGACCAGATTTCCAGTATTGCCCTGGACCTTGGAGATAGATGGGCAAAACTGGAAAGTTACACTTGACCCCTAGACTCGATTGTGACACTTCACTAGGTGTCGGATCGGGGTGTCTTTGATATGCCAATCAGTGAAATCTTTAGATGGGTATCAAAACCTAGGTATGTTGGGACAGTCTGAGAATTCATCTGAGTGGGTGATCATAGTGACAGGATCAGCCCCTTTGTCGGACAAGGGTAATGTTCGGGAATGCACTCTCTCTGATGGAAACCAAACTGCCGGCAGTTGATTTCAATCGTTGGAATTTTGTTTTGCAAAATTAAAATATATATATATATATATATATATATATATATATATATGTACGGTTTCGAAATGTTTGCAAATGGTTTTAATTCCTGGGATCCATGTGAGTGGAGAGTGCGGCACTGTTCCTTGCAGCCGAGGGAGAGGTTCTCTCTTGTTGGGCACTGCTTGATCATTAAGGGCTGAGAGGTTAAGTGTAAGACCATTTAGGATAATATCTGATGGGCTAATCTTGCACCTGCCCACAGTCTCTGGGTTTTTATAAGATGGTTTGGCCCAGGGACCACTTAATGCAAGTGTTGGGCCCATAGGGTCCATGTGATGGGCTCAGGGGTTCACTGAGCTTTTCAGTGAATTCGGCTGGGCCTTGTAATAAAGGCTGGGCCGAACCCATGTGGCTGGTGTGTAGATCAATGCTTGGGTCCCACGCCATACAAAGAAGCCCAACTGGGCAGCAGATTGGAAACTAGTTAAACACTGAACACTTAATGGGCCAAAAGCCCATTTCGAGTTGGGCTGATATGATCACCCATCTATGGGGCGAATCTGAGATTAATGTTAGTAAAATGATAGGGCCTTTAACCTTATCTACTCCAGGAGACCAAATTCAAATTAGATTTGAATCTGGTAACCTCCTGATAAGATCAGGAGTAAGCTAACTTAATCTGCAGATAGGATTAAGATAATCCCCTATCCAAATACTGAATTGGATTGGGATAACTCCTAATTAGGAGGTTTCTTAATCAAGAAGAAAGGAGGAGAAACCCAAGAGAAATATATCAGATTTCGAACCAAGGGTTTTGGTCAAGGAAAACTCCTTGCGAATTGAGATTAGATCTCATACAGACTCCAGAGAGAAGAGAAGTAGTTCAGCCATCTTCGTCCCAGGAGTTCTCTTCCAGTCGCCGCCATTCCCTCTTGCAAGATTTGATCTTTGCAGCAATAGGGAGTCAAGAATTCAGTTCTTGACATTCTTGCGAAAAAGACTGAGAAAGATTCAGTGTTCAGAGTTTCCAGAGGATTCTTGCGAAGGATCCAGTGTGTAGGACGCACCCTGCTGTTTCCGTTCCATCCACAGCTGTGTCATCTTCAGCAGGGGCGGATCTTGGTTTCTTCTTTGGGCGTGAACACCAACTTTGGGAGATACTGCTTCTCCGGATCAGGTATATTCCTCCCTTTTGCTTTTTGGTTCAGATCTGGTTCAATTATGATTCAAGTAGGATCCTTGAATATAGTATTCTAAATTTAGGGAATATGATTCCCAGTTGGAAGAAGGTAGGAAAAGTTTTGAAATTCGCCCACCCATTCCGCAACCTTATTAGCGTCCATTAGATGGATCCTACCATTCTTTCACCAAGATAGGGAAGCAACCCATTTGAGCCCTCTATTCTTCCATAATTTTTCTAGCCTATCACCATCAAAAGTTGCCACTTTAGACTCTTGTAACAATGTGACATCCGATTTTTCCTTATTAAGCACTATTTTAGAGATTGTCCTCTTCTTCTCCCTACTTAGACCTCTTACATTTCAGCTTAGAATCTTCATCACCACTTGACTTTAGGATCCCTATTCTCTACCTTTCGTATTTGTTTCCTCTGACCCTTCCTTTTCTCCCACTAAATTCTTTGTCCCCTTCCACATCTCTCCTCAATTTCTCAACCTCACTTAGTTTCCTTTTCTTCATCTTACCTATTTCCTTCTTCCTCAAAAAAGCTTTTGAATCATTGGATCTTTCAATTTGCATCCCAACTTTTCCACAAATTCAGCTAATGTGTCTTCCTTCTCACTATTCACCATCAAAACAGACTCTTCATAACCCTCCCCACTGTTTGTTCCATCAGTGCTTCCTTCAACTCTCTCCCCATGGTTATTCTTCTCAATCATTTCTCTCCAATTCCTCTAGGAAATTCTAAATCAATTCCCAAATTTTCCTACCCTTCTCTTTCTCTATCATCTCTATCTCAGTCATAGATTTGTTTTCACTTTGTGGCATGACGGTCATTAGGGAACTTGACATGTTCGACACAGGCATAGAGCAAGGGTTAGTCCCCAAAAACGAATTTACAAGGTTACCATAAGTTGACTTACTAAAAGATTTGTCCATCTCAGGGATGGACAAACAATTTTCTGGTACCATCTCATGGAGATTACCAATCTGATTAGTTGAGGCGTCTGTTGTGAATCTTTCCTTTAAAAAACCAACACCTTGTTCACTTCCACTATTTTGTGACTTACCCCCCATCAATGTCCCATTGCTTGGCTTCAAGTGAATCTCCCTCGATCCCTTATGAACACCTTGTCTTTTTGATGTATTTGGTCTTGATAACCCCTTGTTAGGATTTTGGTTTTCTGCCCTATTGTCCTAATAATACTTGGACCATTGAGAGCCACTACCATTTGTCGTTGGTTTCAGAGAAGGGTAGTGTCTGACAACATTCATCTCTTCAGTGAACAATAGATTTGTACCCAAGTCCTCTGAGTTTTCCACCACATTCTCCCCTCCATCTCCAAAATATCTTCTATTGTGGTAACATTTGTGATAGACTCACCGTCTTCGTCCTCAAACTAAGCACAACCCACCCAACCATTATCCGCCTCTTCCAAATCATTTGTCTTGTCTTTGGTGTATCTAGGGTTCGGTTGGTTTGTCTGCTGTACTGGAGGAGGCCATAGAAGTTGCCTTATGTCTCACCACCCATTGAAGAGGATTGTTTTGTCAAGAAGTTAATTACCTTTAATGGACAGAGTTGGGTTGGGGCGATGATGCTAGTCACGTGACCATTTGCCCCTAAGTGGATCAGACTTGGTTTGGTCCACCACAATGTTCTCCTTACTTTTTAAATAGGCTGGTCCAATGACAAGTCTTGAGTTGGACCCACGCCTAACCATCTTGGCATAAGACTTAGAGTTTGCAACATTAAAGTTTGATTTAACACTATTTAAGCCACTTTCTATTTTGAGGCCCAATCCAACCTGTGCCTCTTCATTTACCTTAAAAATATCCACATTAAATGAACCCTATCTTGCCCTCCCTCTCCACTTCTGCCACGTGTCTTCCACAATGCCACATCATCATCATCTTCAACCTCTCTCTCAATCTAGAGTGTCACTTCAACTTCCATAGCCAGCCAAACCCTTCTCTAAGCCCTGCTCAACATGTTATCGATCAACCGGGGAACAAGCTCAGGCTTAACTCTGGTCATCCTAATCCTCACCCCAGAGATTAATAGTATTGAACTAGAGCAAGACCCCTTCTAGCATTGTGACGATCTTGGTGATGAAAGTTTCCTTCCACAAGGTGAATGGAAGGCCGACCAATAAAACTTCAAAATATTCGGTATTGATTTCTTTATAGTTACAAGAGAACAACCACTTTTCAATTAAAACCACCCCTAAGCTAGTATCCAACGTTCAAAAATCGATCATCCTCTCCCTTGTTTCTAGAAAGGTTCTATGATCATCGAAAGGGTAGACTACAATCCTAGAGTTAACTTGTAGTTTACCCATAATAGCTTCAACTATTATTTCCCAGTCATCCACCTTTCTTCCTGCCTTGATAATTAGCCTACGTTCCCAATCCCCTTTACCACTCTCCAGAATAAACCTCAGCAACTTACATGAATTAACCACCATAAACTGTTGTTGATATTCTTCTTGTCGAAAAACTTGTGTCTTAGATAAGTCCTTAGAATTGGGATTATTCTTTTCTGATGTGTTATTGTTGCTGATCATCGTTTGGAGTTTCCTATCAACAGAGGATTTCGGTTTTCTTCTGTAGCTAGTAAGAAATATTGGATTCTCTGTGCCATTAACCTCCAACTGTGCCCCTGTTTCCCTTCTGGAACACAAACCATTCGTTTCCTATTATCTCTGATATCTCCACATACCATCCTTTGCAATTATTCTTTAATGTTATCTGGTTTTTCCTCCTTGAGAGCTCCAACAAACTCCTCCATTATTGCTTTTGACAGAGAAGATTGCTCCATTGATGAACCCCTTCAACCATGGTACAGCATCTCCAACGAGGAAAATGGAAGCCCTTCCTTCCTCCTTAATCTCTAGTACCTCTTGACTTCGACTCTTCCCTTCAACAAAAATCTTTTAGCTTCAAACTGTAAGTCGCTTCTCCATCTTCTCGCTGGTACGAAGAGTCCTTCTTGCCGCTTCTCCATTTGAATGTTTTCTGAAATGCTAATTCCTTTATCTTTTAATTCTCCAGGCACTAACATTACTTTTCATGCTTATTGTGCATTTTAACCATTTCAAAGGTATTCCTAAATGTTTTCCATGTGATTTTGCAGATTGATGTTGAGAATCCATGTGTGATAATGAGTCAAGACAAAAGCAGGGAATTTTTGCATTCAGGGAATGACAAAGAGAAATTTAAGGTAAAAGTGTGTTTTTGTATCTATGGCTATATGTTTTTTTTTTAATTGCTTCTATTTTATTTCATTTCTTACTTTCATATTCTTACTTGTCAAAAAAAATATTTTATCTATTCTTTTGTATCCGTGGCTCATTTTTTTTAGAATTTGCATACAAAGAAGAAAGAGATTTCTTTACTTCAGTAGCATATCATGCCTGTTGACACTTTTTACTTTTAATTTATACTTGTGGAAAACTTATCAGTGACTAATGGTAATATTTTATTGTGTAGTTCTTTTTCAAAGCTACACTGCTTCAACAAGTAAATGATCTTCTACAAAGTATTAGGGAAAAGTTGGATGCAGCAAATATTGTGATCGATGAACTAGAATCTTCAATAAGACCTATACAGAAGGAGCTTAATGAGTTACAAAGCAAGATAAAGAACATGGAACATGTTGAAGAAATATCTCAGCAAGTACAACACTTAAAGAAGAAGCTCGCGTGGTGTTGGGTATATGATGTTGATAGGCAAATCAAGGAACAAAATGCAAAGATTGAGAAGCTGAAAGATCGCATACCTACTTGCCAGGCCAAAATAGATCAACAGCTAGTGAGTAGAATATATTTAAAACTTTATTTTCAGATTATTGCCCATATTGGAGGGTCAGTGTTGGTCTTTAACTTTTAGTAGTATTTCATTTCTTCTCCCTCCTTTTCCCTGACATTGGTTTCCAATATTATGTAGCATAAAAGAGATTATGTAGTCATTTTGAAGGGTCTTATTTTTCTTCTTCATGTGGCAACACAACAGGGGTAGCCCAATCCCATATCCATAACCTCCCAACCTTGGTGGCAATGGGATTTTGACCCCAAGTCACTACAACTAGCCAGAGAACTTACCAACTGAACCACTGTCAGTTGGTCATCGTTAAGGGTCTTGCTTTCTTGTTGTGGGTCCACTTTCTTGTTGCTGCAACTTAAAGATATAATCATCAGGGAAAGATGAATTTGCTACTGCCACCTTGTTTTTTGTATATAAGAGGAGTTTAAGACCTGTTTTATATACTGCTACTGTGAATCTTATGTTGCATATCATAATTCTTTTATCTGTTTTATCTATTGTACGTAGAGGGTATGGTGTAAATCTACCAATGTTTTAAAACATGGAGGCATGACTTGAGATGTTTCACTACCTGTGGTGTACTGCAAAGCGCAAGAGGTGTAAGCCTCCTCAAGGACAAGTTCCTTCTTTCTTTCCTTTTCTCTTTC
Organism: Nelumbo nucifera; assembly: GCF_055504915.1. Lineage (NCBI taxonomy): Eukaryota > Viridiplantae > Streptophyta > Magnoliopsida > Proteales > Nelumbonaceae > Nelumbo > Nelumbo nucifera. The sequence continues at coordinate 28,655,096 of NC_142654.1, forward strand.
TTTTTTTTTCTTGAGGTATATTCCTCGTGCAAAAGGAGCTTGAGGCGTATGCCTCAGGGCATTTTGAGTGTGCGCCGCCTGAGTCATGCCTTTGGGTGTACACCTCAAATGCCTTTTAAAATGTTCAAATATGCTTATTCTAATATTAGGTTATAATAAACTTTTGGCCCACTTCTGAGATGGACTGACCTTTTCATTAGAACAACTTTGTTGGGCCTCCTCTTGGTTCCTCTGACTAGGCAATAAGAATTTCATAAAATAAAAAAAGAAACTAAATTTACCTGGTTCCCTAGTTTTATATACCATTTGGCAATGCATATTAATTGAAAAAATAACAATTCTCTTTCTTAAGAACATTACATTGCCTCTCAAAACACGGCAAACCATTGTCTCTAGGACAGTATTTCAAATATATTAATTTTCCATACTTTCAAAACAGTACTAATATGAAAAACTTTTAATATAGCAATTTCATACAAAATTAGCAACTATAGAAGGCTATACTTTTATATGATAAAATTTAAGATAGAAAGTAAAAGAAAAAAACAAAGGTGAGCCGCTGTTTTTCTTAAATGAGAGAGTAAACTTGTAGTGTTGTTTGGTTTTATTTAACGAGGAACAAAAATTATATAATAGAAAGTAAACATGTAAAAATACATAGCTCAAAATAAAATACAGAAATAAACATGTAAAATGTAAAAATAAAGTCAAACATAATATATAACACATATTCAAGCACTCAACAATGCAAGCATGTGAAACTTCCAGCGCCTGTGCTCCTAGGTGTGCCTTTTAAATCACTGATCCAACGCTTCTCTTTATTAGCATGAATAGGTATTCCCAAATATGAGGGACATGTCACAACATTTCTTCCAAAAATGAAGCCAGCTCTTGCCCAAGTGCAGCAGGACTTTTGGGCATGCCACACTTGGGCAAGAAATGAACTTAAATTCTTGCCCATTTTGGACAGAAACTGAACAGGTATCCATACCAAACATCATCTTGGCCCATTACTGCCCAATCTTGGCAAGAATGAGCCAGAATTGGCTACCGGGTGTGAACCAAACGGGCCCTAAGAGTCCATATCCATACCTTTCTCAACTCTTGGATGGTAAACAACAGCCTTTTTGCTAAAGCATACCATGGTGACTTGCAGAGAAACTGGGTACAATTATTCGGCACTTCTCCTGCAAAAGAAAAACGCTAAAATAGGTGACCTCTTTCATAGATCTAATGGTGACTTATTATGGGCTTTCAGTTACCCCACCAACAGGTGCTGAGCTCCGTTCTCTACTGGAAGGTCTTTGTGCTAGCTATTGCTGGTAGCTGGCTAAACATCAGTTGTACCTAGCATTTTTTATAATTAATAAAAGTTTCTTGTTGTCCATTGAAAAGATTCTATTGATTTTGAACCGCTCATCCTTTAAGTATTGCTCTCTATGATGTTTCCTTCACAAAATTTGATTATTTTATCCTCTTTTTTGGATAACATCTTGCTAGATTTGTTTCACAGGGTTACATTCTTGTTGTCCATTGAAAGGATTCTATTGATTTTGAACCGCTCATCCTTTAAGTATTGCTCTCTATGGTGTTTCCTTCACAAAGTTTGATTATTTTATCCTCTTTTTTGGATAACATCTTGCTAGATTTGTTTCACAGGGTAACATGGAGGTATTGAAGGAAAGACTAACCAAAAAGAAAGCTGATATTGCACATATGATGGAAAAGACATCAGCAATTAGGAGAATGAAGGAAGAACTAGGACATGATCTTTCCCTGGTATGCTGGAATTATGTATGCTTAATATGCTTTTAAAGGATAATAATCCTATCTTGATGACTATTAGACATTAATTAGGTGCTACTTCTAGCTTCTGCTTCCTTATGGATTCTATTTTTAATACACCCATAGCCTCTAATTCATTACCTTAAGTGATTTTGACATGAATTCTAAACAAATGTTCGTCTGAACAGAAACTATGTTATATACATTGCCTCTAACCCTTGTATGGTGTGTATGAAGCGTGCTGGAAAGAAGTGTAATTGGAGTTCTGTACCCTATACTTGTGTCAAATCCTGCCTTACACATGACTGGTGAATGGTGACTGACCCAGTTACCCGTAAAAAAGGAACAGTGAGTTACGACTTACAAGTGATAATAGAGTTCATCTCTTTTAGGACTCTACTGTTTAGTAATGAATGCAAAACGATACTTTATCATTTGGAAGAAAATGTTGTTCAATTCAAAACTACTAATTTTCTGTGAAAGAGATTGAATATCAATATTGATTGCTTACAAAATACATTCAGATGCTTATGTAGCCTTGAATGAAAAACAAGCAATAACATACCCTAAAATAATTTAGTGGGATGCAATGACGCACTACCGTAGCTTTACTAATTCCAGGGAAATCTGTTTCTATGGAGAAGATGTAATGGCACACTGTCAGAATAAACCCCAACATTGTTCTGACATATGCTGTAAAGTGTCATGACAAAGAATTTGAAGATGTAGAGAACACTGATGTGGGCCCCACAGCTGTGGTCTCACTCTGTCCGTAGGGTAGAATGTGCCCCAGTCATCCTAGGGTTAGCTGATGGTCAATCTGTTATTCCAGTTGTTATTTATATTTCAGTTTTATATTGTTTTATGTGTTATGTAAATACCAAGGGCAGATTTGTCCTTTCATGTAACTACCATAACCTATAAATACTAAATAGAAGTGGCGGCTGCAGAACATTCAGATTCTGTCATTCCTTTCAATTCTGGTGTTCTATTGCTCTCTCTCTACTCTTTCTCCTCTCTCCTCTATACCTTTTTCTCCTTTTTCGAACCTGAAATCTATTAGGGTTCAAGGCTGATAGCAGTCTTGAACATCTACTTGGTATCAAAGCAAGGTTAGGGTTTCTCATGTGAGTCTAGTCCATCCGACCACATGAGAATCCCCTAGGGCTGGAAGCTGAGAAAGTGGAGTTCGTGGACTGATTCTTGGAGATCGCCAGAGGGTTTAGCAGCTGTTGAAGACTTGTCACGGTTGCAGAGTGTTGGTGATCAGGAAGAATCAGAGAAGACTAGGGTTCGGGTAACCTTGGAAGGCAACGAACAATTTTTCCTTGTAAGTTATCTATTTTCTAAGAGAAGTACTATCAGAGAGGATATGTTGGACCTATCTGGAAAGGGCGGCCGAACCATTCTAGGGTTTTCTCCCTTCTATTCTCTAGGGTTTTACAGCAAACCCTACTGTTAGGCCGAACTGCCTTAGGGTTCTTTTCTCCTACTTTAGGGTTTGAAAGTGATCTTGCGGCAAACCCTAATAAGCTTGCGGCAAGCCTTAATGTTAGAGTGAACCTTGCGATTTACCTGGAGTCCTCAAGTTTTGTTAGCATTGATCAGCTTTTAGGGTTTCATATTAACCCTATTGCAAGTCTATCTGTACGGTACTGATTGGAATGTGCAACTGAAATGTTTTCTTTAAGGACTGATTAAAACCCTAATTCTGCCAAGCATATCAGACCTGCTTCTAAGCTGATTTTTCAGATCCTTTTGGGGTTTTCGAACTCTCTTAAGGGGTGAGAACTGTACGGACTGCTTCTGTTGTGTTTGCTAGTTGGTTTCAGATCAGATTTATACCTGTTTTGTGCACATACACTGTGAATACAGATTGGTCCTACACTGTTTTGATTGTGATTGGTAGTCCAAGTGCTGTTTTTGAGACTTGACCGAGATGGAGTTTAAAAATCAGGCAGAAGGTAGTTTTGGGAACAACAGTTATGGAAGTGTTTCTGAGACAGGTGGTCAGATTACAACCTTAAAGTTTGATGGATCAAACTATTTGGAATGGGCCAATCAGCCGTGATGGCTATTGGGGGAAGAGGTAAATTAGGGTACCTCTTGGGAGATGTGAAAGAACCCTCCAAGGGAGACCCTACGTATACCAAGTGGATCCAAGAAAACTACTTGGTTATGACATGGCTGTGTAATTCTATGTAGCTTCATATTAGCCGAAATTACTTGTGGGCAAAGATAGCTAAGGAGATATGGGATGTTATGAAAGAAACTTATTCCCAACCCCTTAATGTTGCCAGAGCATATGAATTGAAATGTGAAGTGAAAAACCTTAAACAAGGGGAGAAACCGATTTCAGTATACTTCTCTACCTTGCAGTCTTTGTGGCGTGAGATTGATCACTTAGAGACTCTTGAGTGGGAGAGTCCCAAAGATGCACAAATATATAGAAGGCATGTCGAGACAAACCGGATGTTTGAGTTTCTGCCGGACCTAGATTCAGAGTATGATATTGTGCGGCAATAGATTTTGACTAGAGACAGTGTGACTCTCTCTCAGGCATACTCCTTAGTACATAGTGAAGAGACCAGAAGGAAAGTTATGATGCAACCTCAGCCTCTCACACCAGCCTTTGTAGATGTCAAACCCAAATCAGGGGGTGATTCAGAGAAGGACGGGAGGAAGGAAGACAAAAGGGATGTGGTATGCGGACATTGTAAGAAACCCAAACATACAAAAGAAACATGTTGGAAACTGTATCCTCACTTGGTTCTGGCAAAGTTGAGAAGCAAGAAGGGCAATGCTCATGTGGCCGTGAACACTGATTCAACATCCTCATCTAGCACAAGAGGAACACCTTTAGAGACCTTAGCTGCAGTTTGGGCTGCCCTAATACAGTTAGAAAAGGAAGTTGGAAGTTCATCTCAGCCACCGCAGTCACCATTAGCTCCTGCCACATCTGCCTTCGCACATTCAGGCACTCGAGCTTCAGCCTACCATGCCTCAACTCCAGGTACTACTGAACCTTGTTGGGTAATAGATTCAGGTGCATCCGACCACATGACTAGCTTGCCTTCACTGTTTACCACTTACCATTTGTCTTCGGGTAGGGATAAAGTATCTATTGTTGATGGCTCCCTGGTCCCTATTTCTGGGAAGGGTGACATCAAGTTATCAGATACTATCTCCCTGTCATCTGTTTTGCACGTTCCTAAGCTTGATACTAATCTTCTTTCAGTCAGTAGTATTACCAAGCATATGAACTGCTCAGTAACCTTCTACCCTGACCGATGTGTTTTTCAGGACTTGGAGACGAAGAAGGTGATTGGGACTGGTCATGAGACGAATGGGATCTATCTGCTCGGAGAGAGGTCTCGTTAGGAAGAGTCAGTAGAGAAGATGTCTTTTGTTTCTCAGAGTGTGAGTTCATTATTCTTACCGATTGGGTCATTTGTCCTTTCGGTCTCTAAAGAGTCTGTTTCCAGCTTTATTTGAGTCTATTGAGTTGTCTCAGTTGCAGTGTGAAAGTTGTGAGTTTGCTAAACATTGTAGAAAGTCTTATTTATTGAGTAATAAAAGGAGTAATAATTCTTTTGATTTTGTGCATATTGATGTTTGGGGGCCTTTTCACATCCCTTCCATGGGTGGGTACATATATTTCTTGTTATTTGTTGATGACCATACCCGTTTTTCTTGGGTTTATCTCATGCGTTCACGAGATGAGGTTCCTGCCCTGACCCAAAACTTTCACCAAATGATCCTAACCCAATTTGATGCCAAGATCAAAGTTCTTAGATCCGATAACGCAAAGGAATACTTTGCTAAACCATTGGCATCTTACCTTCTTAATCATGGGGTTATACACCAGAGCTCTTGCCCTCATACACCTCAGCAGAATGGAGTTGCAAAAAGGAAGATTAGGCACATCTTGGAGGTGGCTAGAAGTCTTATGTTTACCTCCAATGTCCCTATTCGCTTCTGGGGTAATGCTATCCTCACGGCGGTATATCTTATTAATCGGGTCCCTTCTTGAGTCCTTGATATGAGATCTCCTTTTTCCCTTCTATACCCAAGTGAGGAGTTGTTTTCTATTCCCCTTAAAACATTCGGTTGTACCTGCTTTGTTTAGCTTATCGGACCCCATCACTCCAACTTTGAACCCATGGCCTCCAAATGCATTTTCCTTGGTTATGCACAAACTCAAAAGGGTTATTGCTGCTATGATCCTGTCTCAGGGAGGAAGTTTGTCTCCATGGATGTCACTTTCTTTGAGGAGACACCCTATTGTCGTCGGGTTTTCTCCTTAGGGGGAGAGCAGTGAGAGTGGGGGTTTGAGTCTTTTTCTTCTGGGGGAGAGTAGTGAGAGTGGGGGTTTGAGTCCTTTTCTTCAGGGGGAGAGCAGTGAGAGTGAGGCAATTCCTTTACCTATTCCAGATGAGAGCTGCAATGGTGAGGGTGGTCAGAGGGATCAAGAGTTGAGGGTTTATCACAGGCGATGCAGGCAGGTTGATCCCGGTCATCAGCAGTTCAGGCCAGCTCCAATCTCATCTGCAACTCCAAGTCCAGGTATTACATTCCCAGGGCCCACAGAGACTTCCTCTATTGTTGCCATTTCACCTCCTGCAGATGACCTTGACCTTCCGATTGCCATCCGTAAAGGGAAACGACATTGTACCACATCCACAGCCCACTGTATTTTCCAATTTTTATCCTATGATCGCCTATCTCCTACCTATAGGTCCTACCTTAGTTCTGTTGCCAATGCCCCTATTCCAAGAACAGTGCAAGAAGCCCTATCCGTCCCGGAATGGAAAGATGCAATGCAGGTTGAGATGGATGCCCTGTTGAAAAATAACACCTGGGAGCTAGTTGATCTGCCCAAAGGAAAGAAACTAGTTGGCTGTAGATGGGTATTTACCGTGAAGCACAATGCAGATGGATCCATTGAGAGGTATAAAGCTCGGTTAGTTGCAAAAAGGTTCACCCAGACTTATGGTATAGATTACTTGGAGACCTTTGCCCCGGTAGCCAAGATGACTACCATTCGAGTCCTATTATCCCTTGCAGCAAGTCACACTTGGCCTTTATACCAAATGGACATGAAAAATGCTTTTCTGAATGGAGACCTGCAGGAAGAGGTTTACATGCGTTTGCCTCCTGGATTCTATGATGCAGAAACAGGTAAGAAGGTCTGCCGGCTCAACAAGGCTTTGTATGGTTTGAAGCAGTCACTAGGGCTTGGTTCGATAGATTTAGACTAGCCCTTGTGAAGTTCGGTTACGTATAGGCCTAGTCAGATCATACTCTATTCATCAAGAGGGTAGAGTCCTCCTTGACACTACTTGCAGTATATGTTGATGATATTGTGGTGACAGGGAATGATAGCCATGAGGTTGAGTCCCTTAAACAACTCCTTCATCAAGAATTTGAGGTGAAAGACCTTGGTGTACTTCGGTATTTTTTGGGTATTGAGGTTGCTAGATCCAAACAGGGGATCTTTATCTCTCAGAGGAAATATGTTGTAGATCTGCTGGCAGAAACTGGAAAGTTAGGTGTCAAGCCTGCGGATACACCCATTGAACAGAACCACAGGATTAGTGCAGAGAGTGGGGAGCCTCTTGAAGACAAGGTTATGTTCCAGCGATTGGTAGGAAAGCTCCTATATCTCTGCCTCACTCGACCAGATATTACTTATGCTGTTAGTGTTGTCAGCCAGTACATGCATTCTCCTAAAAGTACACATCTTCTTGCGGCAGAAAGGATATTAGCATACTTGAAGAGATGCCCGGGTAGGGGTATACTGTTCAAGAACAATAACCACATGAAGGTGGGAGGTCTATACGAATGCCGATTGGGCTGGGAGTGTTGATGATAGAAGGTCTACCTCAGGATATTGTGCTCTTGTGGGAGGTAATATTGTCTCTTGGAGAAGTATGAAACGGAGTGTTGTCTCCCGATCTAGTGCCGAAGCAGAATACAGGTCAATGGCTAACGGAGTGGTTGAAATCCTATGGCTGAGATCTCTACTTGAGGAGTTGGGTATTGAGTATGAGAAGCCTCTGGTGCTGTATTGTGATAATCAAGCAACTATTAATATAGCACATAATCCAGTGCAGCATGACAGAACGAAACACATTGAAGTTGACCGACATTTTGTACGAGAGAGGGTCTCATCTCAAGAAGTATGCCTCCCTTACATCACATCCAGTATGCAACTAGCAGATATCCTCACCAAAGCCGTATCAAGAAAGAAGCTAGAGGCGGATGTATCCAAGTTGGGAATGATGAACATTTATTCCCAACTTGAGGGGGAGTGTAGAGAACACTGATGTGGGCCCCACAGCTGTGGTCCCACTCTCTCTCTACTCTTTCTCCCCTCTCCTCTATACCTTTTTCTCCTTTTTCGAACCTGAAATCTATTAGGGTTCAAGGCTGATAGCAGTCTTGAACATCTACTGAAGACGTTTCAATAATATTAGGATTTCCACATGCAAAATGAGTAGATTAATAAGAGAATAGATGAAATGAAAAACCTAGAAAAAGTGAAAATTAATTGACGATAACCTTACCTGTATGCGCTTTATGTGTTAATATTCTTCAACTCAATACTTCTAGTACATATGCAGAGTTGCTGTTTTCTCATGTATTAGATACTAAATAAAGAAACCAGTAATATGTGGGAATAAGTCTCCTTCACTTTATCTCAAATTGCCTTTGCTGTAGGCAAGAATAAACTATTTCTACTTATGCATGGCTACATGGAAAGCACAAGCCATGACATTACCAGAAGATTCTCTTGCTCCCACTTAGCATATTTTGGATTGTCATTATCTGGTTTAGGTTCCTTTTCAGTCAAGTATCCCATTTTTTTTTCTCTTTGACGGGTCCACCTATTCTAAACTTTTTCAATTGAGCCCATTGGTATTTGTACCATCAAGCTTTAGAAGTGATGGGTATGTGCATAGGATCAAGTACCAAAATTGCTTCCTATACCATGGAACTTGAACTAGCACTACTGGATTCTGTATCAACAGGTCACCTTAACAATTAAAAAAAGATAACACCAACAACTGCTTATTGCCAAGAATCCACCCAAACAACCACCCCAAGACAAAAGAATATAGCTTAGTAGCAGCAATCTTTCCTAGGTATCACCTGAAGCATAGGGAGACTTCCTCCTACAAATTCTATCTCACTAGTTATGGGCAGTGGTAAAACATAGGCGCCGGGATCCTCACATAACCTTCAATTCTTTCAAATCACTCACTGATTGATTCTGGCATTCAAGAAATATCTTCTGGATCAAACTTTCATAGCCAGCCTGACTAGATTTAATCTACAAGCCTAACCGGTTTTTCTGGAAAACTTCTGAAGATCCTCTCTAGGTTAACATACGCAGGCAGAATAAGAATCTAAAAAAATCACTTAAGCATCTCTAAAAATTAGGTCCAAGATAGAACACAATTGGTCAGTGCTCTTACTCTACCTTTATGCCACTAACTGGAGTCATAAGGTCTTCCTCATGTGCACAGATGAAAAGAATCATTAGAGGAAGAATTATTTTCACTTGCTCTGTTACCAAGGTTTTGATCAATGAGAAAAAATAAAGATGACAGTGTAAAGTAGGAAGGAGGAATAACAGAGGAGGGGAAGAGAAAAGAATTAATGTAGAATAAGAACTCAGCCATTGAAATGGCCTTTTTACCCTTAAGCAGAAAGAGACTGACAAAAATATCCCTACTCTTCGTAGGCAAGTCACATAAGTACCCTTTTTGACTATTGTCTACATCTAACAAGCAACCATCAGATTCAGCTACAGGGGGTGCGGAGCGGAGCCATGGGGATAATGTTTCACCTTGTTGAAGAATCTATGTCTATGTGATGCCATCTACTCAAATTATCATCCAGAGAGCAATAATATTAAATTGCATCTATAAATGATATTACTGTAAAATAGACTCAACCCCAGAACTCCACCAAAAAGGGGAAAACAATAACAGAGAAACAAGGATGCCTTGGCCTGGAATATCACTTCTTGATATTCCACCTTTGGCAATCCGTCAGATGATGCTCTACTCATGCATGTTGATTCTATCCACTTCCACTTTGTATCTATTATAATTTTTTGTTTAGTTTGTTGTCATCTTGGTTGTCTTTAACTTGTAAAGTTGTCTGCAAACTTTTCTTGATAAGCCCTAGAATCTTACAGTTATGGATTCTTATATTACATATGCAAATGCTGCTTCTTAGGCTACAAAAAAGAGGCTTGAACTAGAGGAGGAACAGAAGCGCAAAATTAACCTTATTAATAACCTGGTCAAGGATGTTCAAAAGCTTGAGCAACAAATCTCTGATATTCAGGAGCAACATGTAAAAAATACACAGGTTGCTGTTCTTTTTGACTTGTGAATTACAGTACCTCTTTTTTTGTTAGGTTTAGTAATTCTAAAATTGCAACTCCTTGTTCTATTTGTGCATCTCCGACTTGATATTTTAACTGTCATCTTTTATTGCTTTATGCAGCTTACTTTCTTTTCATTCATTTTAGAGCTTAGGGACATTTGCATATTACAATTTTTCAGTCCATACATGATTAGTCACTAAAATGCTAGAAAAACTTGACTAAAACTAGATTTTGTAGTTTATTCTCACTTGAAGGGATAATATCTTCTTCCTTGAACTAAAATAGTAAACTATTTCTTTTCCTGAATGAAGAGTAAGTGCAAGTATTGGTGATATTTAGCAAGATTTCCATGAAATATCCCCATTTTGCTAGGTGACAATGCGAAACTTTCAGGGAATATTTTTTTCCAAATATCTCTGATATTTTGCTGATATGTTGGCGATATTTCAGGTTTCATTGTTAAACTATATATTTAATGTTTAAAATTTTAGAATATTATTAAACACTTTTCGATATTTCATTAAAATCATCACATTTTTTTTTTAAAATGTTTCCCCAAAAAAATTAATGGGGAATTGGTTATTAGATTATTGTCTTACTATTTTTCCAATAAAAAATTGGCTTACTATTTTGATATTATTCACTTACTAGGTTCAAAAGAAAAAGGAAAGATGCATATAACTACTAAAGTGTATTTTCAATCTAACCAAAACATGTAGTTACCAAAAAAGACAAAAGTCAAAATGGAAAATAAGTGACATATTTAAGCTGATAAAAAAGTAACATATTTAATGAAGAGAAGATGTCTAAAAGACTAAAAGGGAGACACAGAGAAAGATACCTATTAGTCTGTTAATTTTCTCCTAGTCGATTTATATAGTTCTTTGCTATAGTTTTTGAGCTTTAATGTGCAATTATACTTGTAATGATTTCATGAAGGTTTATTAACTAATTATGTGTTTCTAGAAAACTTTCTTGAGTTTTTAGAATTTCCAAATATCTTAGCAAATTTAGTGAAATATCAGTGAAATTTCACAATTTCTACATGGTGAAATGTGCACTAATATTGTAATTGCAAAGCATGAGTGCAACCACTATGAAGGAACTTGTATCCTTAATCCTTTTTTTTTCATTGGTTGAAGTACTGACATGCATCACCACCTTCAAAATGATCAAGATGATGCTTAGGTGGGTGTCTAAGTGACAATTCCTTTCTAGGGGCTGCTTTTACATTGCACCTTTTTGCATACATTTTTGGTGCATTCTTAGGCAAGAAAAGGGCGGTGCAGTCACATTATCATATGTGGTATTTTATTTGTGCTCCATGATACATAAATCATATAATGAACTTGGCCGAAATTGGGTATGTAGATGATACTGTTGTGATAGAAAAATAATTGGGCTGAAATTGAGCAGCTGATGTGGGCGATTCTCTATGAGCTGAGATTCTGGCTGTGATGAAGGAATTAAGAAGGCGAGGGAGCTGGGCTGCAGCAAACTCATTATTGAAGGGGATTTTTGTTGAAGGGATGGTCTCCTCCATCCGAAGGCTCACTGAAGTTGAACTTTGATGGAAGTAGCATGGGAAATCCAGGATTATCCGGAATGGGGGTACAACACCTAACAATCGAGGGGGATTCCAAAGTGGTGGTGGGTTGGTTGAAAAATCCTGAAGAGGCTATGTGGTGTTACAAGAATGAAATGAAGAAATTTAGTTGGTTGACAAGGAATATGTTGGTCACTGTATAGTGGGTGGGGAGATCAGCAAATACTTTGTCAGATGTGTTAGCCAAGCGAGGGGTAAATAGGGGAGAATTGTTTTGGGCTCAGTTGTGATTCTTGCTTTTGTTTCCTAGTTTACTTGTAAGATTCAAGAAGGGGCTGCAGCTCGCACCTCTCCCTGGGATGTTGTATGAACTCACTCTAAATCTGCTTCTGAATTAATAAATTTATTATCATTCATGAAAAAAAAGGGGGATTCAAAGTTGGTTATAGGATGGCTTCAAGAAGAAAAGAAAGGTCTTTGGAAGTTTTCTAATGAAAAAAGAATGTTCAATCGGCTAGCACAAGATGTGGAGATTCAGTTTTAGTAGATTAAGAGGTGTGCTAATTCTTTTTCCGATACCCTTGCTAAACAAGGGGTGGGAAGGGAACAACTGTTTTTGGGCATTTTGTAATTGAATTATTTTTCTTTGGGGAGGATTAAGAGAATTTACCCCTCCCTCTGTACTTCTTTCTATATTGAAAGTTTAATAAAAGGTTGTTATTGATAAAAAAAAATTGAGCAGCTGATGTTCTTCCTTAGAATTTTATTTGAAATTAAAGACGTGAGTACTAAGGTATTTTCTAGGCATTGAGGTAGTTCGATCCATGCGTGGCATGTTTTCTGGAGGCCCTGGAGTTTTTGGAGGATACAAGCATACTGGTGTGAAATCTGTGGGCATGCCCATTTATTAGCTTCAGATGGATAGATACTTGAAGACAAGCAAACAAGGGGATGCTTCTATTTTGGGTTGGAAGGTTATCATACATGTGCATGAGTCGGCTAGAGATTTATATGTTGTAATAATTGTTTGTACATGCATGTTATCAAGGATGTTCACTTGGTTGCCATAGAGTGTATTCTATCCCACTCAGGACCTGGGCCCGTATTTGGGTTAATTGGGGATTGTCCTGGGCTTCCTGTTTTAGTTGTGATGACAATGGGTAGCTCAGCCGAGACAGGCCCAATAAGCACATGCTTTCAGCTCTAGAGAGGGCGCCTGCTACTGCCTTAGAAGGTCCCGACTTGTATTCAATAGCAAAATCATACCCCATCAGCTTGTAGGCCCATTTATGATGGTCAAGGCCCAAAACTCGTTGCTCCAATAAGTGCTTGATAATGCGGTGGTCAGTCCTGACAATGAACCGCCGACCCAACAGGTAAGCTCTCCATTTTTGGACTACTAGGGCGATAGCCATAAGCTCCTTCTCGTAGGTGGACTTGGCTTGGGCTTGCGGAGAGAGGACCTTGTTGAAGTAGGCCAAGGGCTGGCCCTGCTGCATCAGGACTGCACCAATTCCGGTACCCGAAGCATCATACTCTACTATGAACTCCAGCTCAAAGTTAGGAAGAGCTAGTGTAGGAGGTGAGGTGACAGCTTCCTTAAGTGCTTGAAAGGCTTCTTCTAACTTCTGATCCCATTTGAATGAATGCTTTTTAAGCAGTTGGGTGAGAGGTGTTACAAGTATTCCATACCCCTTAATAAACCTCTGGTAGTAACTTGTTAACCCCAAGAACCCCCTAAGAGCTTTTGGGGAGTTGGGCCAGGCCCAGGAGATCATGCATTCAGTCTTCTCAGGGTCTGTGCCTACCTGCCCTCCAAAAATGATGTGGCCCAAGTAACTAATTTGGGTATATCCAAACGAGCATTTTGAGGGCTTAGCAAATAGTTGGTGCTGCTGTAGTAAGTTTAACACACATTGCAAGTGTTCCAAGTGAGAAGCCCAACTGGAACTATAAACTAGTATGTCATCAAAGAACACCAGAACAAAGAGACGCAGGTAAGGTTTAAAAATTCCGTTCATAATCCTCTGGAATGAAGAAGGGGCATTGGTCAACCCAAATGGCATCACAAGGAACTCAAAATGTCCATCTGAGGTTTTGAAGGCAGTTTTGTGGATGTCATCTGGATGGACCCGGATCTAATGGTAGCCTGACCATAGGTCCATCTTTGAAAAATACTTAGCTTGGCCCAGTTCACCAAACAATTCTTCAATCAGTGGTATGGGGTACCCGTCCTTGACCGTAATGCAGTTCAGGGCTTTGTAATCCACGCAAAACCTCCAACTCCCGTCTTTCTTTCTCACCAAAATCACTGGTGATGTGTATGGATTGTTGATGGGCCGAATTAATCCTTTGTCTAACAGCTCTGTCACCATTCGCTCTACTTCCACTCTTTGGCAATGGGGGTAGCGGTAGGGTCTGACATTGGCGGATGGGGCTCCTGGTTGGATGGGGATCCGATGGTCATGGGCTCGAGGGGGTGGTAATGTAGTGGATTCTTGGAAAACATCCGAATAGGCTCGAAGTAGTAACTGGAGTTGGGTCATTACCTCCTGTGAGTGGAGTGGGCCCAGCATGCATTAAGCCCATGTTCATCAGCAAGGGTGTTGAGTCATGTTGGCAGGCCTTGAGGACGACTTGCAAACTTCCCGTGGCTATGGGCTGGGCCTTAACCCCCTTCAGTGTATAAGGTTTACCATCATAGGTGAACTGCATGGTCAATTCGGTCCAGTCACACACCACTGGGCCCAACAATTTTAGCCATTGTATGCCCAGGACAATATCAGCCCCTGTGGACTCTAATGGATGTAGGCCCACTTTGAATTGGTACCCCTAAATCCACAACTCTATAGCTTTGCACCTCCCATCACATGTGATTTGGTGGCCATTTGCCACGTTTACAACAAATTGGGAAACCGGTTCTACTGCTAACCCTAGTTGATCAGCCAACCGAGGAGTAATAAAGTTCAAAGAGATCCCACTGTCATTCGGGACAACAACGCTCTTCCCTGCTATCAGCCCCTTCACTCACACGGTCCTGGGGGCCTGATAACTTGCCAAAGCCTATAGGGATATGACGTACTATTCCTCCTCCGGTACCACCTCCATTTGTTGTACACCCGGGTCTCCCGTTGGGGTATCCGGGTCCTCTCCCCCTTTTACTTGTAGTAGGAACACTTGTTGGGTCTCGCATTTGTGGCCAGGAACGGACTTTTCATCGTTGTTGTAGTAGAGGTCCTGGTTTTGGGTGGTGGTGGGTGCTGTTAGTAGAGGTCCTGGTTTTGAGTCAATCTTGGGGTAAGATTCTTTCTGATTCAAGCCCACCTAAGGCCCATTTGGCCTCCCCAACTTCTGTAATTTGTCCAACCTTTCTTCCTGGAGCTTGGCCAGGCCCACTGCCACCATCAAGGTGGTCGGCTGTATGGTGTTCACTTCTATTCTTATCTCATCCCTTAAGCCGCCTATAAAGCAATCCACTAGGGCTGTCTCCGGCCAACCATGAACCCGGGTGGCTAACCTTTCAAAGTCCTTCTGGTATTCTCTTACCGTACTAGTCTGCTTCACTCGGGAGAGTGATTCATTAAAGTTCTCATAAGTCATACCTAGAAGGCCCGAACCTCACACGTAGTGCTTTGGTAAGGTCTAGCCAGGTGGTCTGAGGGTAGGTTTCTGGTACCATTGGTACCACATAACGGGGATGGGATCAACACCTGAGTACAGAGGAAAGTCGATTTTAGCAACCTTGACTGGGTACACTCCTCGCCATGCGCCGCTGCTGCTTGATCCTTCTGCCTTTGGGGTTCTGGGTCCTACCGAGATTTGCTCGAACAAGCCTACAGGAGCTGAGAGAGTCTCCTTGATTTCCCTCAACTCACTGGTGGTCTGGCGGACTTCACCTTCTATGTGGTCAATACGTTCCTCTGCAGACGAGGATCTGGTGGTCGGCATCGTAGCTAGGCTCTAATACCAATTGTTAAGACCCTGCTCTTTCTGGGTGGCCGATGAGCTGGTTCGAGGGAGCTCGCCCTCCCGAAAAAGATGACGGTTGGAGAGGAGAGAGAGAGAGAGAGAGAGAGGTGTATGCACCCCAAGAAGTTTTCCCTCTCTTAACTGATTTTTCCATTCTCACCATTTCTCTTCTCTCTACTCTCTTTCTTAAATCTACTTCTTGGATGTACCATATTTGAAGTGTTGTCATTGTTTTCTTTAATTAATCAAGACAAATAATAAAATTTTGTTTAGCGGATTTTGGTTTTTGCCAGGGAATTTTCTCTTTTTTAATCCACCCAAAGGTAGCAAGCAAGGGACCCCAAATCCTAGCCAAGAAGCAGTGCAGAAAAATATGATTAGCTGTCTCCAGCACAAGAGAGCAAATCAGGCAGTTTGGATACTCCAAGGTCTGCTCTCCTCTAATGTTTATTGAAAGTGAGACACTTAGCTAAAGTTGTCTCCTTTCTCCTATCAAATATATAACCTAGCATGACCTAATATTCTAATCTAAAGGTTCAGATTTTACCTTCCTTCTTAAAATTCTGATCTGCATATAATTTTTTAGTCATTATGCATATAAGTGCAATGTCCAATATGTTTATTTATTATAGTTTTAATATGCTTGAGTACAATTTGTTTTTTTTATAACCAATTTATATATTTTCTTTTTAATATGAATATTATGTTTAGAAACTTTGTTTTCAACATCTAAGCTTATCTACATAAATTGAATATTTTTGTACTTTTATGTAGATGTTAGTTTATTCATTTATATATTACTAAATTAGTAAGTTTATTTGTAATTTTTTATGCATTTTGGGTACAATTTATTTTTAATTGGCCAATTTATATTTACTTATCTTATATATATATTCGTTTTAATATGAGTTCTATGTTTTTGAAATTTTATTTTATATTAATAAACTTTTCTACCTTAATAAAATAATCTCTTTACTCAATTTACATGCATTTTATTCTAATTTTCAGTGTAAATAATTTTATAAAGTGTTCAAATGAATATTTTTTCATCATATACGACTTCTTTATTGGAACTAAATGGCTTCTAAGTGAGAGTGGATAAAAAGAACTTAATAATTTTGCTCAATTTCTTTATTGTGTTGATAATTTCTTATTTATTTTTTGGTTTAAAGAAAATTCATTACTACCATTTTTAGTTTCGGGTTGGTCAGTCCCATGTCATGTATCATGGGTGAACATAACAATGGAGATGCTATTCTCACATACAGTACATCGAGACATAGAGTTGCACATTAGGATTATTAAATTAAGTAAGAAAATAGTGAAGAGATTTTTGGTTTAAGAGAGAGATATACTATGAGAGATTTTTTGAGTGTAAATTGTTTTATTTTATTTGTAACCAACCAAGTTTTCTTCAATTTTGCAAAGTATTTTACATTAATATGCTCTTAAGTTCGATGCTATTTTGATGAGGTATCTGCCTTTTGCCACAAGGCAGCTGAGGCAAGGCAGTTTGGCTCTGCCTCATCTCACTGACTTTTAAAACAATGAATGATACTAGTGATGCTAAGTAATACAAGGAGTCATTGAGATGAAGAAAGATGTCTTGAAGCATTTCCTAAATAATTAAGAATGAAACGATTTTTATGTTTGTATATTGGGTGGAATCTGCGGTGGCACACAGGTATTTCTAGTTTTCTTGGAAGTTGGATCATTCTGGAGTGGGCAATTTTGATTCTGGAGGTTTGCAGGGCCTCTAGAGTGAGTGCCCCTATTTATCCAGTTATTGCAACTCCTAATAAGGTTGTAAATCTTCCCTGTAAGGTTGAGTTTGATTCTATTTTTTGTTATATGTTCATTACAATTTAATAAGGATTTATTTGGGGCTAATTACAAGGACACTCTTGTTTAGTGTGCTAGCGGGAACTGTTGAATGTATAGTTGGAAGCTGAAGGAACATCAGATTTAACAATTACAAGATGATAATTCATGAATGATTCTTTGATTGTGAGCTAATTTGTTTTGATTGAAGATCCTAGGTGATGCATATTGCTCACTTGTTTAAGTGTTTCTAGTAGTGAGATTCTTTGTGCCTTTTATATGTTCTTGATGAGATTCTTGAAATGCTACAGGTTTTGATTGGTGGGGTCTTTCTTATGTTTAAGGCCTATGTATTTTTTGTTTTGTTATCAGATTGTTACATTATTTCTTCCAGGCAAAGCGAGCTGGGACTTGCTTAAGGGGAAGTTTTGACAGTCTTGGTTTAGTTGTCAAGACAAGCTATTTGGTCAAGATATTTCTCACTTGTTTAAGTGTTTATAGTAGTGAGATTCTTTGTGCCTTCTATATGTTCTTGATGAGATTCTTGAAATGCTACCGGTTTTGATTGGGGGAGGGGGTCTTTGTTATGTTCAAGGCCTATTTATTTTTTGTTTTGTTATCGGATTATTACATTAGTTCCTTCCAGGCAAAGTGATCTGGAACTTGCTTAAGGGGAAGTTTTGACAGTCTTGGTTTACTTTTCAAGACAAGCTATTTGGTCAAGATATTGTCTTAATTGACTCAGCCATTGAGGTCTAGCTATAAATTATTTGTATCTATCAGAGTTATACAAGAAAGGGTTATAGAATTTAATTATGAGACCATAATGCAATATGAACAATTTAGCATAACTGTTTAAATTGATTCAATATGTCAGGTTCAGCTATAAATGATCCATTGGTGTTCAACAAGATGATATTTAGAACTTAATCATGAAACCCCGGTACAATATGCATAGCCTATATTGATATGTATTGACAGAAATGACACATTTAGTGTCACAACATCTACTAAGAAATGACATTTTAATCTTGGCAATTTTGTATGGTACCTAAAGGAGTTTTACCAATCAGAATCCAAGGTGAATTTGAATGAAATACCAATTGATTGGTTATTAAGTTGTTAGGTACCATGCCTTTTGATACCATAGTGGGGCTCTTAAGTCTTTCTTAATATGAATGTGAAATTGCATTATGATTTGATTGTTGGGCATGCAGATTTGATTTTATTACTTATGCCAAGCAGCGATAGGATGTGACTTATACTGTATTTGTCATTTCTGGAAGGCTGAAGAATGTGAGATGGAAGAAAGACTGAAAGGACTAGAAGATGAAGTTGTTGTGGCCAATTTACATTTTACAAGGTTATTTTCTTATTGTTCATCAATGTGCCCATTCCAGATAGTCTGTATATATTTTGCCTTGTACTGCTTTCAGTTTCTCTTAACCGTAGCAATGAATCATTTCAGATTGATGGAAGAAGAGAATTCCCTTTCTGAAGACATATTGACCATAACAAGTGAAATCAAGAAAATTGTTTTTGAGGTGTGCATGTCTCTTGGATTTATCTTAAATTTATAAATGACAGATATGCTATTGAGTTCTATCACCTGTCACACGGATTTATTATCTTCTCTCTTCTATGTTTTAAATGCTTTGCTTGAAATTTCTTTTGGAGGATGCCGTTATATGACAACGCTCTTGCTATGGCTTCATCTACAGCTCTCTTTCTGCAAAATTTGGTTATAGGAAAATGTCTACATTAGTTTGGATGCCTATTTTATAGTTATCGTGATGAGTGATGACCATATAAAGTTCTGTAGCTGTAGCATGATATATGTCTTTTGTTGTTATTCCTTTTCCTGTAAAGGTATTATATCTGATTATTCCAATAACAATATGTTCTCAGTTGTAGGCTTCTTTTACTAACTCTTCATCTCTTGCTTTTATCTCTTTCATATATGTTCACTGAGTGCTTTTTCTTTCGACTTTGTCATTCTGATGCAATATAAAGTACTAATATGTTGGGGGAGCAAAAGATGAAAAGTAGATGGAAATCTAAGATTAAAGATGAGCCTGTGGATCTGCATTCAAAATGTTTTGACTAGCCAACATTTGATCAACCACTTATCTATATCTGTATATTAAAATGGAATGATCTGAGTTGTCAACCTTCTGCTCTGTTTTTTTTTTGGAATTTTTCAGCCAATCACCTTTAAGAATTTTATCTCTCCTCATTAACTCACTATTAACTCCCTCTCTCTCTCTTTTTCCTTAACTTCTTTAGTTATCCTTCCTCATTAATTATGCTATTAACTCTTTATCCTCCAATAACCCATGCAAGTAATTCTTTCTCCTCTCAATTACTCCATTAAATTGCCTAACATTCATCAACTCTATCTATATCTTTATCCATTTCAATTTAACTATAATTTTATATACCTTATGTATATTGAAATTAAATTATAAAGATTATTAAAAATTCAAATCCTATCATTACAATTTATAACATAATTAACTTAATTTAATGGGTAAAATACAAAAACCTCCCCTGAAGTTTCTTACAATCATAAGAGCCTCCCCTATTGTTTCATTTTAACAAATATCTCCCCTGAACATTTGAGAAACTCAACAAAAACCTCCCTTTCGTCATTGTCCCAGACGGAAAACGTTAGATTGATGCACCAGTTTTTTCCAAATACCCATTCTAACCTTTTATAAATTATTTTACATACAAAATTATTGAAATAACCCCATTTTAACTCAATAAAAACCTCTTTTAACGATCATTTGAGTAATTTTACATACAAAATTACCGAAATATGTTTTTTTGTTGAGTTAAAATGGGATTATTTCAGTAATTTTGTATGTAAAATAATTTATAAAAAGGTAGAATGGATATTTGGAAAAAAACTGGTGCATCAATCTAACGTTTTCCGTCTAGGACAGTTACGGAAGGAAGGTTTTTGTTGAGTTTCTCAAAAGTTCAGGGGAGATATTTGTTAAAATGAAACGATAGGGGAGGTTTTTATGATTGTCAGAAACTTCAGGGGAGGTTTTTGTATTTTACCCTTAAATTAATATAGCAATTATTTACTTCACAATAAAATATATTCTGTTTAATTATAATTTATAATCTGTTTAATATTCAATGATATATTAGTAGTCTAAATAATCTACTTTCATAAAAGTTGGATAATTTTAGTCAAATGGGTTCTGACCAAGTCAATGGTTTTTGATTTTTGACAAAACAATGGGTTTTAGGAACCTGGAATTAGAGGTTGAGTGACTTCTGTAGAGCTTAGCATTTATTCATGCTTCTTGAGTTGGTTTTTGAGTGCTTGCATATGAATTTAATCATTGGGCTTCATAAAATTTATGAATGTCTCATAGAATTCATATGAATTTAATCTTGGTTTTTGAGTGCTTGTCTCATAGAATCCATAAGCGTCTCGTTAGCTTCTCAAAAATTTATCAATGCCAGCTTCTAGATTTGATATTTCAATTTTGTTCCTTTTGTTTTTGTTTCCACTAGTTAGTCTCTTTTTATGTTCAACTTTCTTTCTTTTTTACCTAGTTGCATAAACATTATTTTTTTGGTTGTAAGCTCAGTTGAATAATTTTAAAATTGGTCTTATGTTCTTGGTTTTAACAAGATAATGGTGGGAATCTAAAAGTTTCACTTTGCTCAATCTTGCTTATATTTTAACTGATTTGTTTCTTGATGTTTCAGATCGATTATAATGAGAAAAAGTTTCGTGAAATACGTTCTCAAATTTGTGAACTTGAGCAGCATAAAACAAACAAGGTACTGATGTAATTGTTAGGTAGGTGAACTCTTTAAAGTCAGTCTTCAGTTTGAGATATATTCTTGAGGGTACATCAGCCGGACTTTCTTATAGGATCATTACATGAAACATGGATGCATGTGTACTGGGGTACCTATTTGTTGCCCCGACTTAGCCACTCCACCCATGTCCATGCAGGATGGCATTTCTCATCCCAAAGCTGCCTCTACTTGACTAGACCTGTCTTTTCCATGTTGATCTTGACATCTTTATCATGATTAGTGAACTTTAAGGTCTTGGATTTGAGATTTAGCCAACCTTAACTGGGCCTCATTATCCCTTCTTAATTTCCACTAGGTCCACCATATGTCTATTGTTATGTCTCTGAAGGCTAGAATGTCATATGGTTGTATTTAGCAGAATTTTCTTATGCACATTTATCATCTTGGATGTATGACATCATTTCCTGTCTCAACAGGTAACAGCTTTTGGAGGAGAGAGAGTAAGCTATCTCTTACGTGCAATTGAGAGACACCATAAAAAATTCAGAAGGCCCCCAATTGGTCCTATTGGGGCTCATGTGGTGAGTGCATATGGATGTACATGTATTTTCTGTCTTTATGATTTTACTACTATTGATACTCTAATAGTCATGGGAGATAGAATTTATTGAAGAAGCCATTAGATATCAAGTTTTTATATTACTTTTACATTGAAATACTGATAAAAATTTCTCCGTAGTAATACAACTTTCAGGATTTTTCCCAGCATTTTATAGAAGGATTTTATCATTATTTCATGACTTGGGAAACACCTTTGGTTTCTTGTTCAATTAAAGCAACTGGCAGCTGCTTTTAGGTTGGGGATAATCAATATTATGGGCTTTATCATACTTGTTATGTTTGTGCCTCGAATTATTTGTCGTGACCCTCTTCATGACCGTCTCTGAATTAAGTTGAGAAAAATCCAAAGGCAAAATTTCATAGTGGTTTGTGGTGGAAGCACAACTTTTTTTTTTTTGGGTACCTGATCCATATGCAGCTCATGGGCTCGGCCCGAATACGAAGAGTTATGGATTTGGGGTTTTCTCTTGTCTACTAGTTTTTGGCTTGAGAGAGAAGTCGAGCTATTTGGGTGTATTTGGGGTTTAGGTTTTTTTGTGAGTGAGGTTGTGTGTGCACAACTTTGTATTCTTCACCATTGTTGACTACAAAGTGGATTTCTGCAGGGGTGGCAAATGGGTGGGTTGGGTTGGGTAAGGGTTGAATACCAACCCATCCATATTGACCCACCAACCCACCATGACCCATCATCAGTCCTTGTTAAAGGGTCATAACCCACCCTAACCCTAACCCCTCCCTGACCCACCCGACCCACTTAACCCATCCATATTGACCCTTAACCACCCTCACCCATACTAACCCACCTACCCTCACCTATAAATACAAAAAATGGGTCGGGATGGCCTGTATACCCAAAATAATAACTTTTGAGAGAATAATCTCTCTCAAGACTGCCACGTGACAAAAATGAGTTAGGTAAGCCTGTATACCCGAAAATGCAAAAAGTGTAGATAAATGCAGAAAATAGTAGAAAATTGCAGAAAGTGCAAAAAATACTAAAAAGTTGCAGAAAAATACAAAAAACACCAGAAAATTACGAAAAATGCAAAAAAAAACTAAAAATTGCAGAGAATACCAAAAATTATAAAAGTGATTTCGCAAAAGTACTTTGATAAAAGTACTTCTATAAAAGTACTTCCGTAAAAGTGCTTTCATAAAAGTACTGTCGTAAAAGTGCTTTCGTGTAAAAGTAAATGTTTTTGTAAAAGTATTTTCATGTAAAAGTGCTTTTGTAAAAGTACTTTCGTAAAATTACTTTTATAAATGTGCTTTCATGTAAAAGTACTTTTTATAAAAGTGCTTTCATTTTAAAGTACTTTTGTAAAATGCTTTCGTAAAAGTCCTTTTCATAAAATTACTTTATAAAATTGTTTTTGTTGAAGTGCTTTTGTGTAAAATTGCATGTGAACACGGAAGTTAATAAAATCCATTTTATTTCACTTTTAATCTCAAAATGAAATGTGGCGTGGTGGTTTGGAATTGTAATGAGATGTAGACGGGTTAGGAGGTCTGAGTTCAAGTAAGTTCAACTGCTGTTTTTTGGGATCTGGCAAGTATAGATAGAGCTGACTTTGACCCAACCCATCCTGACCTATGCGACCCAACCCATCCTAAACCTAATGGGTACCCTCGACCCAACCCACCCTGACCCTTTTCCACTGACCCTAATGGGTTACTTGACCCATATTGACCCGCCAATAGATTGGCTGGGTCAAATGGGTTGGGGTCAAGATTGCTAGCCCTATTTCTGCTCCTTCACCTGTGGACATGGGCTATAAGCTGAACCACGTAAATCTGTGTGTTCTCTCTGTTCTCTTCTCTTCATCTCTGTTTTTCTTTTGTTGTTGGGTGCCATTTGAACCTGTATTTCTGGGTTTTGGACAACAATACTCTGTCAGATGAGAAGCAGAATGATATTGTAGTCAGTTACTGGACTTCTGACCTTAAACGGTATCTATTTGTATGACTTTGAATCAGATCCAGTTTAAGTCATTGAACTTTTATTTGCACACTGCACTCTCATGTAAAATTTGGAGCCATTTCTCCAAGTCTTTGAATGTTTACTGGGCTTTCCCAAGTTTCAGCAATTGTTGGAAACTTGTTGGATGAAACGTTTGAATAGAAGAAGTGAAGTTATTTGGCTTTCCATTCCAGCAGTTGTAATCTGGTCAATTTGGGTGGAAATAAATTAAAGAAGCTTTGAAGGTAAAGGCTTAAGAACATCAGATTTTGAGGAAACTGATAAAAAAAACATCAGATTTTGAGGAAAGACGTTGGGCACTTCTGTTCTTGGATGTTGATGGGCTTTGCTTTCAAAGTCATACCTGTCTTTTCTTTCCTTTCTGGTCTCTGTTCTTTTGGGGTGTAACTTGGTCCTTTCTCATATGGCTTTCTTTCCCTTTTTTTTATTCTTTTTTGGTCTCACTGTGTAATGTTTTTCACTGTATAGGTTCAGATGCTCCTTTTTTGTTCCTATGGGCTTTCAATATAATATATTGAGGGGAAGAAGAGAGAAGAGAAAAGAGAAGGAATTGTGCTAAGGCCCACATCGGTCATTTGGTTTTATATTAATGATGAAGTTACAAGCATTGCCATGATTACATAATGACCTTACTAGCCCTGCATTACATAGTAATTAACTTCTCAATACTCCCCCACGAGTTGAGATAAACGTTTTACGTGCCTGGCTTGCATAGGTTATCTTTTAGTTTAGACTTAACAGTGGCCTTATCAGAATGTTGGCCAACTGAAACTCAGCTTTAACAAACGGTAAGTGCAATTCTCTACTTGCTATACATTCTGTAATGAAATGTCTGCCAACCTCTATATTTTTGGTGTTGCCATGTTGACTTGGATTGTATTCAATATTGATAGTTGCCTGGCTATCATAGTAGAGCTTTGTCAGACTGTTAAAGATGATGAAGATGATGCCCAACTCACCTAACAAGGTCTTCAACCATAGGTGTTTTGGCACCTCATGGGCCGTAGCTTGTACTTAGGTTCTATATTATGGCTACAAATTTCTTCTTGCTCCTCTAGAAAACAATGTTACCTCCTTCAAATGTGCAATCTGTGAACCAGCTGGTTTCTTAAAACTAAACTTTGATGGGAGTATTAGAGGGAATCCTGGACACTCGGAGACTGGGGGTGTGTTTAGGGATGAGAATGGGATTGTTTCAGCCTTGTTCTCAGGCCCAATTGAAGGGGACTTGGAGGTGGTGGTAGGGTGGCTGAATAAAGACAACAGTGGGTTATGGAATTACAGCAATGAGAGGAGGACATTTAGGTGGCTGGTTCAAGAGATGGAAGTCAAGATCAGTTGGGTGAAAAGATCAACTAACTCTTTTGCTGATGGGTTAGCTAAACAAGGGGTGGAGAGGGATTCTTTGCTTTGAGCTCAGTTGTAACTCTTTTTTCCTTTCTTGGGGGCTCAAGCCTCAGCTGGAAGATAAGAAAGTTTTATCTTCCCCTTTGTAAATATTTTTCTGATTAATTAATGAAATATGTTATTGATAAAAAAATGTATGAGAGGTTGGTTGGTCATCATCATCGTCATTAACTAAACCTTGTCCCAACTATATGGGTTGGTTAGATGGTCTTATCTACTTTCTCTATTTTTGTCACCTATTGGAGTTACTCCCAACTTCCTTTAAATGACTTCATTATTATTAGAGACCCAAGCCTGTACTCAAATAAGCCTCAAACTCACAAGGCCTAAGCCCATGTCACACCCCCAATCGAGTTTCTACAAGGAAGCCATGTTAACATAACTAAATGCGGTCCCTGCATGAAATTGGCATGAAATGCCTGATGCTGTGGGATATAAATACCATACGATTTGAAGGAATAAGGAAAATTACAGTTTCTCCTCTCTCCCTCTTCCTTTCTCTCTTTCTTCTCCTTTCTTCTTGTTCTCTTATAACTCTACATTTTAGGAAGAAGTCCCTTGAAGAAGCTCATTTGATCAAATTGTAATAGATTGTATCAATTGGTATCAAAGCAATATTTGGTATGATTAATACCAGATTGAGCTTGTAGTTGATCGAGTAGATCGCTTGGAAGTATACTTGCACACAATGAGCGGGGATTTGAAGGAGATTAGAGTGGCGTTCTTTGCTTGTCTCCCAACATGATAGTTGCAATTGGACGGGTAGAAGACCAGGAAGGATTGAGCATTGTTAGCCATAGATTGTCCAACATTTACCCCGATCGAACAATTAAGATTAATTTTCCAATCTTCTTAGGTGAGGACCATGTTCCCTAGATTTATTGTGTTGAGCAATATTTTGAATTCCATGGAAGTTTTGATTTCTTAGAGGTTGTCAATTGCCTTGATTCACTTGGAAGGAGAAGCCAACCTCTTGTACCAATGGTATCGGAAATCTCACCCAACTTACATGATTGGATTTCATTGAGGTACTTACCATCCAATTTGACCCTTTTGGGTTCTAGGACTTTGATGAAGCCCTTTCCAAATTAAAATAGATTGGCTTTGTGAGGGAATACCAAAACCAATTTGAAAGATTGGCATTGAGGGTTCAGAGGTGGCTAGAGAAGACTCTTAACGGTTACTTTGTGGGGGGACTCAGAGATGATATTGAGTTGGAAGTGAAGGCAATACAACCCTCTAAGAAATCCATTTGGCCCATTGGTCCAACACTCGAGACAATCCTAGGCCTACCAACCAAGTTGGACACAGTCCCTTCACCTAAAACACCTCCACCCAATTTGAACCAGGGGCTAGTAAAACCATTGGTTTAACTACCTTGCCCCTTAAGAGGTTGACTTGGGTCGTGATGCAGGCCTATAGGGATAAGGGCCTATGTTACAATTGGGACAAAAAATTCGTATTCAGTGCAAGGCCCGACAATTGTTCCTCCTCCAACTAGATGAGACAAAAGAAGAGCCTAAGGAGGAAAGGGAAGAATTAAGTGACCCCATAGAGCAAAGGTTCCACCCCATAAATATTATGAGATATCACTATAGGCCCTCATTGGGTTGGGGTCTCCTCAAATCATGAGGATAATGGGCACGCTTATGGGTTAGAGTGTAATGGTGCTGATTGATAGCGGTAATTCCCTAAATTTTGTTATAACCCATTTGTTTAGATAGTTGGAACTTATTGTTGAGCCCATTACACCCTTTGTAGTTCATGTGGCTAATGATAATCGTATTACTTGTGATGGCTTGTGTAATGATTTCGGCAAGAAGAAAGATCTCGATCAAGAGATGAGAGGAGGAGAGAAGACGAAGGAAGAAGAAAGAAGAAGAAGAGAGGAGAGAAGAAAGAAGAAGAAGAAGAGAGGAGAGAAGAAAGAGTGGAAATATTTAGGCCAAAAAAACGTAAACTGGTGGTGCCTAGGATTTGTATTTATAAGATAGGGCGACTACATAAAAAATAAAAGGTTAAAAAGACAAAAATGCCCCTGCGGGACATAACTGAGATTACATCACTCCCCCTCAAGTTGGGGTGTAGATATCATTCATCCCCAACTTGTCACAAAGATTATAGTGCTGCATGGAATTTAATCCTTTAGTAAGGATGTCTGCTGTTGAGTTGGGCCTAGTTGTTTTTATTCTTATTTTAAGTTATTTAGTTAGGAAGTTGTTGGGCTTTAGGCCCATTAGTTTATGTTTTTAAGTTGTGACTGTTCAGCTACATTAGTAGCCACCCTACTAAGGGCATCCTTGTAATATCTCATCCTTTAAGTTAAGTATAAATATAATGAGGGGTTGGCGGCTATGGTTAATCTTAGAATCCTGGTTGACTTCCTACTCTTTTCTTCTTTATTGCTGAAATCTTTATCTTCCTCCTCTTGCCCTTCACAAGAAATTCGACTAAATCTGCAATCAATGATTTCTACTTGGTATCAGAGCAGGCCGAAGGTTCCTTGAGTTGTTTTTTCATGCAGCCCTAGATCGGCCGACTGCCTGGTGATTTAAGAGGCTGATCAAGGATCTCAGGTAAGCTTAGTTTTTGGATTTTTTGGTGGATCTGTGTGCCTTGTAGCTGGTCTAGTGTTTTCATCAAAACCAAGAAAAACTGGAGAAAGGGGAAGAGTCCTGTTTCTGTTGGACTCTTCAATTTTGACCTTGGAAGTGGCACCCTAATTTTTTAGGGTTCCTTGGAGTTTTCTGCAAGGGGCGATTCAAGTCCTGCCTAATTTGGAGGCTTCTAGAGAGGGCGGCTGCCTTTTCTCTCTCTTCTCCCGTCCCACAGAAAAGGAATCTTTTGTGGGAAGACAGTCTAGGAAACCAGAAAGGTGTTGTTGGTTCTAGAAGTGTTTCGTTTGATCTTCTTGCATATTTCAGTTATTTTTTTTACATTTTTTGAGAAGCATGGAGGGTTACGGAGTTGAAAATAAGCCCGGGAGTGAAATGAGACTAGTGAGAGGAGGTGCTGGAGACCTTTTCGGGACTGGGACCATTACTATAGTTTGGTTGGATGGTGCAATTTACTTAGAATGGTCACAATCTGCAAAGATGGCTATTGGTGCTCGTGGGAAATTTGGGTATATCACCGGTGGAGTAGTGAAACCCGAAACTAGCAACTCCCGGTGGGTACAGGAGAATTATATGGTGATGACTTGGTTGTGTAATTCCATGTTGCCCCATATAAGTAAAATTTTTTTATGGGCAAATACAGCTATGGAAATATGGGATGGGGTTGCAGAAACCTATTCACAGAGGGTGAATGTTGCTAGGGCTTATCAGTTGAGAAATCAGATTATTTCTACAAGGCAGGGAGATAGACCTGTTGTAGCCTATTTTTCAGCCCTTAAAACCCTGTGGTAGGAGATTGACAATTTTGAGACATTTGCTTGGGAAACCACTAAGGATGCAACTACCTATCAGAAACATCTAGAGAAGTATAGGGTGTTTGAATTTCTTGCTGGCCTTAATCCCGAGTTTGATATTGCAAGACAACATCTTCTTTCCAGGGACAATGCTACCCTCTCCCAGGCATATGCCTTTGTGTTAGGGGAGGAGAACTGGAGAGATGTGATGATGAAAAATCCTGTTTCTGATCAGTTTGCCATGGTGAGTACTGTGAAACTTAAACAAAGTGGAGATCGGGGTGGCAGTGAAATCAAGAAGGAAGATAAAAGAGATTTGATCTGTGACTATTGTAAGAAGCCTAAACGCACAAGAGATACTTGCTGGAAGCTTCACCCACACCTTGTGCCGACTAGACTGAAAAATAAGAAGGGAAATGCACACATGGCAGTTACTGATGACATTCTAGCCCCTCCTACAGCTGCTCTGGAGTCTGTTGCAGCTTCTGTAGTAAGGGCCGAACTTGAGAGGTATGGACAACTTCTGAACCAGCGGGATACAACCAGTTCCAGTTCAGCAGCAAGCGGACAACAAGGTACAGGTGACACTGGTGGAGTCCACTCTACTTCCTTTGCTTACATAGGTAGTTCACACGTCACTACAAATTATGTTTCTACTTTAGGTAAGGAGGGACCTCCTTGGATTATAGATTCTGGAGCCGTAGAGCACATGACCCATATCTCTACTATTTTTTCTTCTTACCAGCTCTGTTCTGGCAGAGATAGGGTCTCCATAACTGATGGATCCCATGTTCCCATTGCTGGGAAGGGATCTATCAAGATTAGTGATTCTATTTCTCTACCCTCTGTCCTTCATGTTTCCAGTTTTGGTACTAATTTGTTATTTATTAGTAGTTTGGTTAAGAACCTGAACTGCTCAGTAATTTTTTTTCCTGGTCATTGTATTTTGCAGGATCTGGATTCAAAGCGAATGATATGGAGTGGTCGTGAAGTGAATGGGATCTACCTCCTGGATGTACTTGCTCCTCATTAGAGTCATCATGTTAGCAGGGATAGTGAGTCAGGGTCTGTGGTCCAATTTATGCTTTGGCATAATCGTTTGGGCCATTTACCTTTTTCTTCTTTGAGTCTTTTGTTTCCAAAACTTTTTTGAGTCTGTTAGTTTGTCAAGTCTGGAGTGTGAAGGTTGTCAACTTGGAAAGCATTGTAGACATTCATTTAAACCTAGTAATAAAATGTGTTTTTTTTATTAATGTTATTCATTCTGATGTGTGGGTACCTTACCATGTTCCTTCTATGGGAGGCTATCGATATTTTCTCTTATTTGTGGATGATTTCTCACGATACTCTTGGATTTACCTGATAAGATCCCGCGATGAAGTACCACCCTTGGTGAGACAATGCCAGATGGTGCTAACACAGTTTGGAACAAGAATAAAGGTGTTCAAATCAGACAATGCCAGGGAATATTTTGAAAAACACCTTGCCTCATATCTGTTAGAATATGGTGTTGTCCATTAGACTAGTTGTCCGTACAGTCCACAACAGAATGGTGTTGCAGAAAGGAAGAATAGACACATTGTTGAAATTGCAAGAATCATGATGATCACATCTACTGTTCCAGTTTGGTTTTGGGGTAATGTAGTTCTCACAGCAGTATATCTGATTAATAGGGTGCCCTCTCGTATGTGTGGGGACCTTACCATGCATGCTCCACGAGTCCAACATTGGGAGGCAGTTGACAAGATTCTTGCTTATTTGAAGGGACACCCGAGCAGAGGCATATTGTTTATTGATAATGGACAGTTGAAATTAGAGGCTTATAGAAATGCAGATTGGGCAGGATGCCTTGATGACAGGAGATCAATTTTAGGAGTGTGCACCCTTGTTGGGGGTAACCTTGTCTCGTGGAGGAGTAAGAAACAAACAGTGGTGGCATGATCAAGTGCTGAAGCTGAATACATGGCCATGGTACATGGAGTTTCAGAACTTCTCTGGATCCGTTCCCTATTAGAAGAAATTTGTGTACAGGCAGAAGAACCTATGATGTTATACTATGATAACTAGGCTGCAATTAACATTGTCCATAACCCAATCCAACATGACCGAACTAAGCACATTGAAGTGGATAGACATTTTATCAGAGAAAGAGTGACTTCTGGAGAAGTTTGTCTTCCATACATTGCTTCTGATCTGCAGCTCGTTGATGTTTTCACAAAAGGTTTTGCAAAGAACAAGCTGTAGCATGATCTACGCAAGTTGGGAATGTGTGACATTTACTCCCAACTTGAGGGGGAGTGTTGAGTTGGGCCTAGTTGTTTTTATTCTTATTTTAAGTTTTTTAGTTAGGAAGTTGTTGGGCTTTAGGCCCAACAATTTATGTTTTTAAGTTGTGACTATTCAACTACATTTGTAGCCGCCCTACTAAGGGCATCCTTGTAATATCTCATTCTTTAAGTTAAGTATAAATATAATGAGGGGTTGGCGGCTATGGTTAATTTAAGAGTCCTGGTTGACTTCCTACTCTTTTCTCCTTTTCTTTTCTTCTCTACTGCTGAAATCTTTATGTTCCTCCTCTTTCCCTTCACAAGAAATTCGACTAAATCTGCAATCTGTGATTTCTACTTCTGCCAGTTGTTCCTCAGAGTTGATGTAGGGAGTGCAAACTTCTCCTTTTTCCAATTTTTCCCTGATGAAGTGTTTGTCAACCTCTATATGTTTAGTTCCATCATGGAGAACAGGGTTGGTTGAAATGTTAATAACAACCTTATTATCACAGTATAATGACATAGGATCACTAAGAGGAAAGCCCAATTCACCCAAGAGATTCTTTATCCGTAGAAGTTCTGCTACACCATGAGACATGGCTCTATATTCAGCTTCTGCACTCTATCTGGCCACCACACTTTATTTCTTACTCCTCTAAGTAACCACGTTTCCCCGAACAAAAGCACAATAGCCACTAGTAGATTTTCTGTCATCCACAGAACCAACCCAATCTTTATCAGTGTAAACCTCAACTCTCATATGCCCATGTTTTCCAAACAAGAGTCCTGTCCCAGGGAATTTCTTCAAATATCTAAGAACTCTGTGTGCTGCCTCCAAGTGTGTGGCCTTGGGAGCATGCATAAACTGACTAAGGACTCCCATTGCATACGCAATGTCAGGTCTTGTCATAGATAGGTAGAGAAGTCTGCCCACCAATCTTTGATACTGCTTCATATTTGCTATGGGCTCATCATTGCAATCTTCGAGCCTGTGGTTTACATCTATAGGAGTGCCAGCAGGTTTTGCTCCAAGCTTCCCTGTATCTTTCAGGAGATCAAGAACATATTTCCTTTGGGAGATGAAAATACCCTGATTAGAGCGGGCCACTTCAATTCCAAGGAATGTAAAGGCCCCAAATCCTTCACTTCAAATTGGGTGGCCAAGAATCTCTTCAATTTTTGTATCTCTGAGTTCCTATCACCGGTGATAATAATGTCATCAACATACACAATTAAAGCTGCCATTCTTTCTTGCTCTCTCTTCACAAAGAGTGTATGATCAGACTGGCACTACTTAAACCCATTTATTGAACTGCGTTGTGGAACCTACTGAACCAGGCCCTTGGAGACTGTTTTAAACCATACAAAGATTTCTTCAGTCCACATACTTTCTGCTCATCTCCTTTAGCAAGAAAACCTGGAGGCTGGATCATATACACTTCTTCTTCTAGGTTACCATTGAAAAAAGCATTTTTAATTTCCAACTGATGAAGTTCCCAATCTAGATTTGCTGCTAAAGAAAGGTGAACTCGAATAGAATTCATTTTTGCTACAAGTGCCAAGGTTTCCGCATAATCAACTCCATACACCTGTGAAAAACCTTTTGCAACTAGCCAGGCCTTGTACCTCTCCACTGTGCCATCTGCCTTATGTTTCACAGAGAATACCCATTTGCACCCCACAGGTTCCTTTCCTTCAGGAAGATCTACCAGCTCCCACGTGCCATTTTTGTGAAGTGCATTGATCTCGTCCTTCATTGGGGTGAAACATGCTCATAGGATAAGGAAAGGGCCATTGGGTGGTGTGTGGTGCATGATCTGACACCTTTCCTCTTAGCAATAGGAAGATCTAGATCACAATTAGAAGTATCAATATCAATGGGCTCAGGGATGTCAATTGGAACAATAGTACCTGGATGCGGTGATTGATTTAACCCTGAGAGTTCAATGGCACAGGATGCACAACTTCAAGATGCTCTGTGTTTATTGAACTTCGTTGATCACGACCTTGACTTTTGTACCGCTATCTACTAAAGACCCGAAATGGAGGGGGGTCAGAAGGAGAAGGCAACAAAACCTGTCTCTATCTCTCCTCACTTGGACTCTCCCCCTGGGGAGAAGCAAGAAAGAAAGGCACATCTTCAAAGAAAGAAACATCCATAGATACAAAGTACTTTTTGGAAATTGGGTCAAAGCAACGATAACCTTTTTGAGAAAGGGGATAGCCAAGGAATACACAGACAATGGCTTTGGGATTAACTTACCACGGGTAGGTGATAGATCATGGACAAAACACTTACACCCAAAGACACGCAAAGGGATAGGAAACAATGGAGTTGTAGGGAGGATGAGCTGATGAGGGAACTTGTACTCCAAGAGACTAGATGGCATCCGATTGATTAGATAAGCCGCAGTCATAACAACATCCACCCAGAACCTTTTTGGAACATTCATGTGTATCAACAACCCCCGAGCAACCTCTAAGAGATGGCGATTCTTTCTCTCTGCAACCCCATTCTGTTGAGGGGTTCGAGCACAAGAACTTCGATGAATAGAGCCACAAGTTTCATAAAATTCTGTGAGGTCACCATGAAAGTACTCTTTGGCATTGTTTGATTGGAAAGTTCAAATCTCCATTTGAAATTGTGTGTATACCATACATTGGAAGGCTTTCACAAGTTTAGGAACTTCGTATCGAGAGTGCATATGGTACACCCACGTATATCGAGAGAAGTCATCAATGAAAGATATGAAGTATATGTAGCCATGCTTTGTTGGAATATTTACAGGTCCCCAAACATCAGAATA
Source organism: Nelumbo nucifera (assembly GCF_055504915.1). Lineage (NCBI taxonomy): Eukaryota > Viridiplantae > Streptophyta > Magnoliopsida > Proteales > Nelumbonaceae > Nelumbo > Nelumbo nucifera. Next base: position 28,688,902 of record NC_142654.1, read on the forward strand.
CACAATGGAAAAGGAAACATCTGATTTTTTATTATGTAAAGGAAATGAAGTTCTACAATGTTTGCTTAGCTGACACACTTGACACTGAAAATCATTAATAGACACAGACTATAACAATTTTGGAAACAAATACTTTAAGGGCTCGAAAGACAGATGACCCAAACGATTGTGCCACAAAGTAACCCGACTTTTATTTGATCGACTCAAAGACTTTGAGGCCGCAAGACCAACTCTATTCTCCAGCACATAGAGGCCATTCACCATGTTTCCTTTACCAATCGTCCTCCCGAAGGCTAAATCCTGAAAGACACAAGATTGAGGAAAAAAGGTTACTGAGCAGTTCAAAGAGTGTGTAATGTTGCTAATAGATAGTAAATTAATAGGCAGTTTTGGAACATGTAAAACATCTGATAGGGGTAAGCCAAATGGCAAAGATATAGATACTCGACCAGCAATTAAGGAGAAGGATCCATCGGCTAACCTCACTTTATCTTTGCTAGAAAGAAGGGTGTATGATTGGAAAAAGGTTGACTTACCCATCATGTAATTGGAAGCACCAGAATCAATAATCCATGGGGATTCAGAGGTATCGGTAGACACATGGAATGCAGAAGCTAAGTTACTTGAGGAAGAGGCAAAAGAGGTTGAAGGAGTGGGTCCAAAATCAGTTTGTGTGAGGGCCCTACCATATTGCTCCAAATGGTCATGAAAGGCAGTGATAATATTTTCCTTAAGATCGGACCTAGGGGGGGCAATCTTGAGAGTTCATAGTAGTTCCTCCACTCTGCAACTCATGAGAAGCCAAGTTAGCCGAGGTGAACCTTTTCTGATTTGGTTTCTTGTTCTGTTCTTGTGCTGATTTCTTATTTAGGTCTTGTGCCCACTTTGGCTTGTCATGCAATTCCCAACATGTCTCCCGTGTGTGTCGGGATTTCTGACAATGAGAGCACCACAGTTTATCCTTATCATCAACCCTTTTTTGACCATTTCCCTTTCTTGCTGAATTGATATTACCTCTTGTGGCTAAGGCAATGGTCTCCCCCTTGGGAGGATTCATGGCAGATTTCCTACTTTCCTCGGATTGAACCAACGCATACACCTCTTGGACAGAAGGAAGATCCTTGCTGCCCAAAATTTGAACTCGAATGGGTTCATATATGGGATTAAATCCCAACAGAAAAGCAAACACCCGCTGCTGTGACACTAACTGTTTGTAGGCTTTGGCATCCTTTTCACTCTCCCAGTCAATATTCTGATAGTAATCTTACTCTTTCCAGATAGATGTGAGGGCAGAATAGTAGGTGGATAAGCTTCTTTCCCCTTGTTTACACGTGGCAGACTCGGCTTGCAATTGATAGATTCTAGCATAGTGCCTCTGTTCGGAGTAAGTTGACCTTGCTTGTTCCCATATTTCCTTGGCTGTTTCAGCCCACATAAAGTTCTGCTTCACTGATGGTTGCATAGTAGGCAAGAGCCATGACATAATCATGCAGTTTTCCTGGTCCCACTTATCATATTCAGCCGTACCAGTCTTAGATTCCTTCACTTTTCCATTGATATACCCTGCTTTACCCCAGGTGTGATGTACTGCATCTCCTTAAACCTTGTCAAATAATTTCTGCCATCTAAGGGAGTAATGGTCGTTGGAAAGCTCATGGAGTCAATACTGTTCATTCCTCCTTGGTTAAAAGAGGCTCCAGAGGTTGCTGAATCTTCAGAATTCATGACTGATGCTCACTAAGACAACAACTGTCCCTTCACTTCAGTCAATACACACAAATGGACTACACAGCCCTTACTTTAAGTTTTCTGACAGTTAGAACACAATCACAGCCCTTGCTGCAACACTCTCACTGATCTAACAGGCCTCTCCAAGGCTAATATAAGCCACAAGCATCGGTACTCTGCTTCTGTACTAGCCATCTGAACAAGTTCACAGGTGTAACAGACTTCTCCAAGGCTAATATAAGCCACAAGCATCAGTACATGGTTGCTGTAACAGTCAACCAAACCAGGTCACTCATGACCTACAACTAATTCCACAAGTTCACAGGTTTCTGGTTTATCCGACCCACAAAGAAAGGGTTAGACCTCCCTTATACCATTCGGTCAAGGCAACCCTCAACCTGTTCTTGGTACCAGCACCAAGAACCAAAGAAAAAAGGTTTTAAAAAAAACCTGTCCAAGTTCAGTTCAGGTGGTTTCTGGATTTTCCAGTCCAAGAATAATAAAAGAGAATAGAAAAAAAAGGAGCCGCCAACCTCTTGGAAGGACTCAACCAGTCATCAAGAATTTTCTGCAATCACTTCAGTTGATTTTCTGCCCAGAACCGGAGAGGGGGATTCAGCCGATGAGTTCTCAGGTCCAGAGCTGACTTTGTTTCTTCATTCTCAGTCAAGTGAACACAAAGGATGTCATCGACCAAAAAAATCTACAGAGCACCAACCTGCTCTGATACCGTGATTTCAGCATGAAGAATGATCTCGATCAAGAGATGAGAGGAGGAGGAGAGAAGAAGAAGGAAGAAGAAAGAAGAAGAGAGGAGAGAAGAAAGAGGCGAAATATTTAGACCAAAAAAACGTAAACTGGCGGTGCCCAGGATTTGTATTTATATGTTAGGGCGACTACATAAAAAATAAAAGGTTAAAAAGACAAAAATGCCCTTGTGGCACATAACTGAGATTACATCATGTAAGATGGTTGGGCTAAGCTACAGGGTTGCCTATTCCATATGGACTTGTATGGTTGCATCCATTGGGATTTTCTGGGTCTGACATCATCCTTGGAATTCAATGGTTTTGCCAATTAGGCCCAGTGGTTTGTGACTAGGCCAGATTGACTATGCACTTCAACATTAATGAAACCCAACATCAACTCATTGGGCTAGAACCATGGGCATTGCTCTAGACACCACTAAGGTATTGTTGAAGTGTTGCCAGATTTATGTTGTTCCCACATTCATGCACCTAGGCCCACTAGGTTAGGAATTGGTCCTATCCTTACCTCCCCATGGAGAAGTATGAGAGGTCGATCAAGCTTCACTCTAGTTGTTGTTGTATGAGTTTTTCGATATCTTTTAAGAGCCCAATGCCTTACCTCTGGTATGAGTCCATGATCACAAAGTCCTTATTCAACATGGGTTCCTCCTACTAATGTGAGATAGGGCTGTTCACAAAAATCACCAACCTGACCAAACCGACCAAATTTGTCCGAACTGATATGATATAGCCAGTTTTTAAAGTTTTTGGGTCGATTTCAGTTCATCAATACGTGAAAACCAAATAGTCTGTTTGGTTTTTGGTTTGTAAGTTTGTAAACTGAAAATAACCGACCCAAACCAGCTATGTGTTTGGTTTTTGGTTTTCGGTTTGGTTCACTCTCTCATTCATTAATTCTCACTCTTTTTGAGGCTGTTAGCTTAACTTGTGAAACACTTCAAATTATTTAATTAATGCTATTTTAATAACCAATGCTATTTAACAAAAGTAGAAAACCCTCTCTCTCTCTCTTCATTAATTGTTTTCACTCCTTTTGTTTTAAGGATGCCTTCTTTCTAGCCTAACATGTGAAAGACTCAAATGCCATTTAACTGATGTTATTTTAGTAAGCTTTGTCTTGACCTTTTTGTTTGTTACAATCATATATGTTTTTTTAGGTAAAAACTGCATAAATGACACTTTGCTGTACAAGCTCTACTTTTTAGGTCAAGCAAACTTTTTATTGGGGTATTGTAAACCTGAAATGTTAAAAATCAAGACTGTCAAAAGTTATTGGGCTTAAAACCTACCAAATCATGAAACTGACTCTCAACCTGAGTGGTCGGTTGGTTTCGGTTGGACAAAACCTCAACTCTAGTGGTCAGTTTGGTTCAAAAAATTGTGTAACCGAACCGAACCGACCCATGTACAACCCTAATGTGAGACTCTACTTTCTACCCACACTATTAATGAAAGTAAATTGAAAAAATGGTGAAGCAATTCATCAAACCTAGCAATAATCCATTCTTTCCACCAGTCCTTTTAGTCAAAGAGGACAGTTCTTGGTGGTTTTACATAGATTGTTGTGCTCTAAATATATTGTAAGCTGAACCACTGTAGTCTAAGTAGTAGAGAAGAGGAGAAGAAGAAGAGATGCTGAAAATGTCGAACTGTACTAGCCAGTCGACCAGTTCTTTATTTATAGATGAATATAGTACAAGGTACAAGAAATTACTGGGATGCCCCTGATTAGTGATGGGACACTCAGATGACTTAAATCATTAAACATGATTAGGCCCATTAACACAAGCCCAGTTACAAGATAAGTTAAACATAAGAATGGGCTAATAAGAACTCTTATCAGCCGAACATCACTCTAACATTCTAACACTCCCCCTCAAGCTAAGCATAGATATCAATCATGTTTAGCTTGCCAAGTATGCCCCTGAACTTCGTTGATGCCAGCCCTTTAGTTAATACGTCTGCAATCTGCATCTCTGATGGAGTATAAGGCACACAGAGTTCTCCTGAAATAATTCTCTCTCTGACAAAGTGTCGATCAATTTCAATATGTTTTGTCCTGTCATGCTGCACAGGATTGTTGGCAATGTTGATAGCAGCTTTATTATCACAATACAGCTTGAGAGGACCCTCTGTCTTGATACCAAGCTCATTAAGGAGAGTCCTGAGCCATAAGAATTCAGCAACCCCGTGTGCCATAGCCCGGTATTCTGCTTCTGCACTTGATCTAGCCACAACATTCTGCTTCTTACTACGCCATGTGACTAGGTTTCCTCCCAAGAATGTACAATAACTTGAGGTTGATTTTCTGTTTCCAACAGACCCAGCCCAATCAGCATCAGTGTAGGCTTCAATTTCAAGTCTGCTGTTTTTTCTGAATAAAATTCCTTTCCCTGGGCAAGTCTTCAAGTATCTGAGGATTCTTTCCACTGCTCTCATATGAGGGGTCTTTGGTGAGTGCATGAATTGACTGACAACATGCACTGCATAGGCAATGTCTGGCCGAGTAAGGGATAAGTATATCAGTTTTCCTACCAACTTTTGGTACCTTTCCTTATCACAGTATTCCTCACCCATTGATTCTTGTAATCCATGGCTTGGTTCTATTGGAGTGTCTGCTGGCCTACACCCCATCATGCCTGCTTCCTCTAGGAGATCCAGCACATACTTTCTTTGACATATGTAGATTCCTTCTCTTGATCTAGCAACTTCAATTCCAAGAAAGTATCTCAGATTTCCCAGGTCTTTGATCTCAAACTCTGAAGCTAAGAACTCCTTCAGCCTCTTCATCTCTCTCACATCATTTCCCGTAATCACCATATCATCCACATACACAATGAGTGCTGTAAGTTTGTCATCCTGTCTCCTTGTAAACAATGTATGATCTGCACTGCTCTGAGTGTACCCTACTTTCTTCATGGCCAAACAAAGTCTCTCAAACCATGCCCGGGGAGATTGCTTCAAACCATATAATGCTTTCCTTAGTTTACATACCTTCTTTCCAGCATCATATCCAGGTGGGGGTTCCATGAATACCTCTTCATGAAGATCACCATTTAGGAAGGCATTCTTCACATCCAGCTGATGAAGTTCCCAAGAGAATTTTGCTGCTAGTGACAGTAGAACCCTGATTGTGTTGAGCTTTGCTACTGGGGCAAAGGTTTCCTTGTAGTCAATTCCTTCCTTTTGTGTAAACCCCTTTGCCACGAGTCTGGCCTTGTACCTCTCAACTGACCCATCTTCCCTGTGCTTTACTGTGAATACCCACTTGCACCCAACAGTGCCTTTCCCTTCTGGCAGGTCCACCAATTCCCCTGTCTTTGCTTTCATTAGGGCTTTCATCTCCTCATTCATGGCTTCTTTCCACCTTGGATCAGATGCCGCCTCTGAATACCTGGAAGGGACACATACAGAGGAAAGGGCAGACACAAAGGAATGATAGGCAGGGGATAAGTGTGAGTAAAAAACATAATCGGCTATGGGATGCCGAGTGGTACAAGAACGAACAGGCTTACGGAGAGCAATAGGAAGATCCAAATCTGAATTGAGTGAATCAGAATTACCTTGGATTGCAGAGACAGATTGATCTGAGTTCAACTGGTTGCAATCATGAGGTTGAGGGGCCTTCTTCCTTCTACTGTATGTAAGTATCTCTTTCTCTTGTTTACTGGAACCTTCAGAAGTATCAGCCGAATCTGGAGAAGCAACTGGCACAGTGGAAGTCTCACTAGGTTGACCCGGAATGTTATAGCTAGTAGTAGTGGAGGGTGCTGAAATGGGAACAAAAAGGAAGGGAGAATGAGAATCCTCTTCCAACCCACTACTCTCCCCCTGAAGAGGATTCTGAGAAGACTTGAAATAGGGTTGAAACTCAAAAAAGACTACATCCCTGGTGACATATTTTTTCTTGGAGACAGGATCATAACACTTATACCCCTTCTGCGTAGGAGAGTACCCCAAAAATATTCCCTTTGTAGCCTTAGGATCCAGCTTGGTCTTCTTTGGATCTTTCACATGTATGAAGCATGTACAACCAAAAACCCGCGGGGGAAGAGGAAATTCTGGAAGAGTGGGACACAAAACAGAGAAAGGGGTCTTCATACCCAGTACCTTACATGGCATCCAATTTATCAGGTATGATGCAGTGAGAACAACTTGAGACCAATATTGCTTGGGCACATTGTGCTGGAAAAGAAGGGCTCGAGCTGTCTCCAATAGATGTCTGTTCTTGCGCTCGGCGACCCCATTTTGCTGAGGGGTGTAAGCACACGATGATTGATGTAACATGCCTGCATCTTCCATGAATGAGTTCAGGGATCTCTCAAAGTATTCAGCTGCATTGTCTGAACGGAATTGCTTGATCTTTTTATCAAATTGTGTTTCAACCATCTTGCAAAACATCATAGTTATTCGGGGAACTTCTTCACGTCCTTTCAATAGATAAATCCAAGTGCACCGAGAATAATGATCAATAAAACTGATGAAGTAACGGAAGCCATCAATGGAAACAATGGGTGAAGGACCCCAAACATCAGAATGAACCAAGTCAAAAGGGGCTTGAATTTCATTACTAGAAATTGGATACATTGATCTACATTGTTTTGACATTTGACACACATCACAAATTAAACTTTGACTCGAAATGCCCTTACATAATGCGGGAAACAACATTGCTAAGGAAGAAAAGGACAAATGACCTAGCCTAGCATGCCACAAGTGTAGCCTAGCTATTGACTCCACACTCTCCGGACTAGTAGTAGAAGCTTGCATGGCTGAGCTGACATCTTCATCAAAGTAGTAGAGGCCCCCATACTCATGACCACTCCCAATCGTTCTCCTCGTCAATCTGTCCTGGAAGACACAATGAGAAGGAAAGAAAGTTATACTGCAGTTCAAGTTTTTTGTAAGTTTTGAAACAGACAACAGATTTGAGGTAAGACTAGGAACATGTAGGACTGATTTAAGAGAGAGATCCTTGCTTAGGTCAACCACCCCCTTTCCAGAGATGGTGGAGAGGGACCCATCAGCTACTCTCATCTTATCCTGGCCAGACAACAAATGATATGTGGAGAATAAGGAGGACATATGTGTCATATGGTCAGTGGCTCCGGAATCAATCACCCAAGAGGTAGATTTAATGGAACTAGATGCACTAAATGCAGAGGCTGTACCTGACTTGGCAAGAGAGGTGGAAGCTAAAGAATTGTTCTTCAGACGGGCCAATGCCCGACTGAGAATCTCTACCTCACTAGCTGTGAAGCCCAAAGTACTTGGTCCAGAGGAGTCGGCAGCCTGCCTTGCGGTGGAAGATGACACTGTCTGAATACTCTGTGAGTTGTCACTACTGTTATTGGTGGCAAGATTCCCACTTGCTGTGTGGCCCTTCTGTTGCCTTTTGTCCTTTTTCAGAGCAGCTGGCTTCAGATGAGGGTACAGGACCCAACATTTCTCCTTTGTGTGTTTCTCACCACCACAATGTGTACACTTGAGGGACTTCTTGTCTGAAAATCTATTCCCCTTAGTGGAGATTAAGGCTGAATGCTCTCCAGGTTGTTCTGTTGACTGTGTCTGGGAGTCAACTTGCATCTCCTTTCTCCTTACTTCTTCATTCCTCACCAGGTAGTAGACATGGTGAAGCTCAGGTAATTCATCTCTCCCTAGAATCTGTGACCTTATACTTTCATATACAGGGTCAAGACCCGCCAGAAACTTGAAGGCTCTGCCCTCCTCAATCTGCTTATCATGCCTCCCCTTATCATTAGCATTTTCCCAATCCAAAATCAAATGGTGGTCAAGCTCTTCCCAGAGGCCTTCCAGTGTTGCAAAGTAGGTTGCCACGGACATGTCTCCTTGCCTTAGGGCTGCAATGTCTTGGTTCAGCCTGTAGATTGTAGCATTGTTCTTTTTCTGGCCATATGTCTTGGATACTTTCTCCCAAATTTTAGCAGCTGTGGGGAAGTGATGAACAGTTCTGGCCACCCTAGGAGTCATAGAGGCCAGCAACCAAGACATGACTGTGGCATTTTCCTTACGCCACACAGTGTATTCAGGACTGCCAATTTCTGGTTGTTTCTTGTCTCCATCCAAATAGCTAGTGAGGTCACGAGAGGTAATAAACAGTTTTGCTGAGACAGACCACTCTCTAAAGTTATACTCATCCAATAGCACACTTGTAATATGCAAGCTATGCAGATTAGGGTTCTCCAGGTTTGAAGACCTTATAAGAGGTCTGTTATCTTTAGAAGAAACTTCACTGGATAGTGATGACATCCTAACTTCAGTCAAGGAGTTGTTTACAGTACTGTTGGTGGTTCTGGTTAGGGCTGGCTGAAGTAGTCATAGAGTTCACAGTGCTGATAGCACACCGGATAGGCTTCACTTGGACTAAACCAGTTCGGGTACAGCAGCAAGAAAAAAAAGTCCTGTAACTGAACCAGTTCACAGAGCTGGAGTAGGGCTGGTAACCGACCTGGAAATGATCAGTAACTGAAGTCGCCACAGTCTTGTAAAGGTTTTTCTGAACCAGTTCTGATGCAGGTTCTGATTATCTGAAGTAACCTCAGCAGGTCCTGACAGCTCGCAACACAGTTTCAGACTTGCCGAGACTGTCACAGTTCTGAAGCAGCTCTGTTACAGCAGCAAAAAATGTTCTGGGCTGGTAACCAACCTGTGCTATGTAGACTCCACTTTGCACTTCGAGTACTGCTACTGTAAAGGGAGTTTCCCTCCTTACAGACAACACTGGGACTGCTGAAATCAGTCCTCAACTAGGTCTGTCCTATACAGACCTCTTCTTAGCAGCCGAATAGCTGCTAATTGCTAGAAACTAGTAGGACTCCAGCTTCAGGGTCTTACCTCCCTTGCGCCCTACAACCAAGGGAAACCCTAGGTCGAACCTTGTGTTGTTCTCCTGCACCCCTAGGGTTTCACAGCAGCAACCCAGATAAAAAAAAGGTGAACTACAGCAAGAAAGATGAGATGGCGCTGGCAGTAACCAGGAAAGTGCTCAATGCTCTGATACCATGTAAGCTGAACCACTGTAGTCTAAGTAGCAGAGAAGAGGAGAAGAAGAAGAGATGCTGAAAATGTCGAACTGTACTAGCCAGTCGACCAGTTCTTTATTTATAGATGAATATAGTACAAGGTACAAGAAATTACTGGGATGCCCCTGATTAGTGATGGGACACCCAGATGACTTAAATCATTAAACAGGATTAGGCCCATTAACACAAGCCCAGTTACAAGATAAGTTAAACATAAGAATGGGCTAATAAGAACTCTTATCAGCCGAACATCACTCTAACATTCTAACATATATTATTGTGAAAGATTGGTTTCCTATACCTCTTATTGAAGAGCTATTTGACAATTTGTGGAAGGTGACATTTTCCAAGTTGGATCTGAGGGTGGTGTGCCACCAGATCCATGTGCACCCTGAAGACGCACACAAAGCAGCTTTCAAAACGTTGAATGGGCACTATGAATTCATGGTTATACGACTTGGCTTAAGCAATTCCCCATCAACATTCCAGAGGCGTACAATTGACATCTTTAGACCCTTTTTGCTTGTTTTATATGGATCTTCTTTGATGATGTCCTGGTCAACAGCTCCACTTGGCAATCCCACATCACATGGAACACTTGCACATTACCATGGTTCTACTCAGGTAACAACAATTATTTGCTAAAGTTACCAAGTGCTCATTTGGGCAGACAAACATTTAGCATCTAGGACACATTATGGCAGGTGGAAGGGTGTACACTGACCTAAAAAAGGTTGACTATATGTAAAATTGGGGCCGACCCACTACACAGAAGGCCTTAAGGGGATTTTTGGGCCTTACCAGCTTGTTATCGGTTTGTTAAGGGGTATGGTATATTTGTAGCTCCGTTGACCCTATTACTCAAAAGAAACTCCTTTGAGTGGGATGAGAATGCTGATCAAGCATTTAAGGAACTTAAATGAATAATGGCATCATCTTCTACTCTAGCCCTTCTTGATTTCTCCAAGGAGTTCACTGTTGAAACTGATGCTTTTGGGACAGAGATTGGAACCATGTTAATGCAGAAAGGCGAGCCAACAGCCTACTACAGCAAATCCTTAACCCCATAAGTTCAATCCAAGTTGACATATGAGGAGTTGATGGCCATCGTCTTAGCCATTCAAAAATGGTGAGACCATCTTCTGGGCCACAGATCCACAATCTGTATTGACAACAGGAGCATTAAACACCTATTAGAACAAAGAATCCTTAACCTAGAACAGAAACTCTGGGCCTATAAATTGTTGGGTTATGCTTTTCACATCGAGTACAATGTTGACAAATGATGACTTGATGGCCATTGTCTTAGCCATTCCAATGCTGTGGTTGATGGTCTCTTCCGGATCGAAGAATTGCACCTTATGGGATAATGGGGGTTGTTGGTCTCACGACCAAGGTTCAAAATATTGATACGGCCGATACGCCCATCGGCCGTATCGAAGTTGATTTCTCCTTTTTTTTTTAGTTTTTTTAAAACCTGGTTCAGAGGGGTCGGTTTAAGGCCTGTCTACCCCCTGAACTGTGTTAAATCCCGAAACACCCCCTGTAGTGGTGTATCAGGAAGCACCCGATACGATACATATCAGTCGATATGGTCTGATATTTATTGAAATTTCGAACCCTGCTCACGGCCTAGGTACCATCTCTTGGATCAGTTGAAAATGGAAGCTCAACAAAATCTGGATTTAGCCCAGTTTCGGATGTGTATACAAGCGTTTGGCTATGCATTATTATTGGAAGGGGATGAAGGCAATTGTCCAAAAATTTTTTTTGATTGCCCATGTCAGCTGCAAAAGTATAGTACCCAATCCCTAGCAGGCCTGCTACAACCATTGCTGATAATTGAGATGGTTTGGGATGAAATAACTATGGACTTTATCTTGGGTTTGCCCAAGTCTACTGGCAAATCAGTAGTTTTGGTGGTGGTTGACCGTTTGAGCAAGTATTCTCATTTTGTAGCTCTCCCACATCTTAATACAACCTGTTCAGTTGCTAAGGCCTATAAGGTCTATGTAAATGATGTGGCCAAGTTCTGGGAGGCTTACTTTCAAGTCCAAGGGGTCCAGATGTTGTGCACAACCAGCTACCACCCTCAGATAGATGGACAGTTGAGGTGGTCAACCATTGCTTGGAGACAAACTTGCATTGTTTCAGATCCGGATTCAGTCAGTGCAAGGCCTGTTCCAACAACCTTTATAGCCTTGCATTGGGAATATCTCCGATGAAATAAAACACAGAAGTATGGAGATGTTCCCAATGCAAGGCTGTTAAGGCTGTTTGAACGGTGTTCGAACGGGTCTTGCACTGACTGAAGCCGATCTCCATTGTTTCATAGGAGAAAAGCCAAAACAGTGGGCCCAATGGTTGCCAAGTGCCATGGGCCAAGTTCTGGTACTTCTTATCAAGTTTCCGTTGACAGTACCCTCCTTAAGGTGTTGTATGGCAGAGACCCACCAGAAATTTTACCCTATGAGAAAGTGTTCACCACTGTTGCTGAGGTAGAGCAACAACTGACTTAAAGGGATGTGGTGTGAGATGTGGCCAAAAAACAAAGCACATAGAATTGGAATTTATGATAAGAGGCCTTATTTACCTCAAGCTCTAGTCTTACCGATAGTTTTCCTTGGCTCAACAAGCCTGGCAGAAGTTAGCACCTCGCTATTCTGGCCCCTTCAAGGTGATAAAGGGTGTGGCAAGTAGCTTATCACCTGGATTTATCATCATCCTCCAAATTGTATCTACTATTCCATGTTAGTTTGCTGAAACCATGCACATCTTCATCTGCCATGTTCGGTTCCACCTTAACTAGAATTTTCAGAAGAGGGAATGTTCTTTTGGGAACCTCAGCAAATATTGGACTTTGGGTGGGTCAAGGCTGGTATGAAGACCATCAATCAAGCCTTGGTTGCCTGGAAAAATCTTCTCGTGGAAGATGCAACTTGGGAGGATTCTAAATTACAACAGCATTACCCAGACCTTGACCTTGAGGACAAGGTCACTCTTAAGGGGGATGGAATTATTAGACCCAAACCTGTACTCAGACAAGCCTCAGGCTCATAAGGCGCAGGCCGATGTCCCAGCTGCTATGGACTCCCAGTTGAGCAACCCACAGAGGATATCTCATGTCACGTCCCTAATCAAATTTGTTTATACAAGGAAGCCATGTCAGCATAACTTAATGTAGCCCCTCCATGTTCATGAAACTGGCATGAGATCCCAGATGTTGTGGGATATAAATACCCTATGTGAGATCTGAAAGAATAAGGAAAACCAAAGTTTCTTCTCCCTCTTCTTTCTTCTCCTGTAACTCTCCATTTCAGGAGGAAGAGATCCCTTGAATAAGCTCATTTGATGAGACTAATAGATTGTATCACTGTCATTTCTAGTTTTTCCACTTATCCATTTCAGCATTCCCAGTTCTGCATCACTCATTTTCTAGACACATTGTTTCTTGGCTGCCCAACACTCTTATTCCTTACAACATAGCTGGCCTTAAAAACTGTTTTATAGAAATTTTATTTTAGCCTAAGTGGTATTTGCCTGTCACATAAAGATCCTCATGCACCCCTCCATTTTTCCCATTCTGCTCTAATTCTTTGGGCAACTTCCTCCCCAATTTCTCCCTTGTCATGTATTAGAGATTGGTGGGTAAGTTATTAAATTTAGATTCATATGCAAATAATGCTGTTAGCAAGTATATACATGAATCCTGTAGCACACACCTAGCAGGGATAGAACATGCACTTGCATACTGAAAGGAATTCCACTGAAGGAAATTTTGTATTTTCACCATAGTCACTTGATGGTGGATGTTTTCATCTATGCTAATTGGGCAGGATCACTTGTTGGTAGACAATTGATTTCAAGCTACTGTGCTTTTGTGGGTAGAAATTTAGTGCCATGGAAAAGTAAGAAATAGTTTGTTGTAGCTCATTCTAGTGCAGAAACTAGGTACAAAGCCATGATACGTGGGGTTTTAGAGGTTCTTTGTGGTCTTTGTTCACTCTGTTTAGTCTGTGTATGGGAACTGCAAAAAAGGAATATTCTTGAATATTCTTTCCTTACATGTTTGGTTTGTGGGGTGTCATAAGATGTGATGGGAAAAAGGTGGGATTACAGTTCTCAATTCTTGGGGTGTGGAATCCCACCATTTTGGTGTAAAACAAGTGGAAAGGATGGGGGGACTTTTCTATTAGAAAAAAACATCTCCCTTATAGTATTTTCAAGAGTTAATATTAGAACCATGACCCATTAATAAATTATTAATCATTTAATGACATACCACCAGAATAATTTAATGAAAGGAATTAATAAGTAAATTTAAAGAAATATTAATCAATTAAAATAAATTAAGTGTTAATTATTAATTATAATAAAACATTAATATTATTAATTAATTCATAAGTACTAATAAAATTAAAATATCAATTAATGTTAATAATTAATTAACTAATTATTAATATTAATTAATTGATAGTTAATACATAATTAATATTTAATAATAAAATAATAAATAATTAAAAATATTATTTATTAAATAATAGTCATTTAATAATCAACACCAAAATAGTAATAATTAAATTAAGTAACTAATGAATAATTAAATAATTTTTTTATTAATTTACTAAATAAATAAATATAATAAATAATTAATGAAAATGTTACATATTTAAAAATAATTAATAATAATAAATAAAAGTTATCATTTGGGGCTTTAAGGATATGATCAAAAGTGTTAAATGGCTTACAAGGACTATGTTAGCTAGATTTTAGTGGGTCAGCAGATCGACCAATGCCATGGCAGATTTTCTAGCTAAACAAGGGGCTTCAAGGGTTTCACTGTTTTGGGCTACTTTGTAAACTGTAATCTGAGAAGAGTTTGGGATTGGAATCATCCTTAAGGGGAGGTAACATCTCATGCCTCCTCTTAGGGTGATTGTACTATTTCTTTCTCCATTTAATAAAAACACCATTCATTCATAAAAAAAGAAAAGTTATTATATAATTCATTATAAATATTAATAAAATAAAATATTAACTACATTTTAAAATACTAATTCTTAATTAATAATGAATAAACTAATTAATTATAAAATTAATTAATAATAAAATACAAAATAATAAAAATATTACCAATTGCTTAATTAATTAATAATTGTTATTGGGGTTCATTTTCAGACTATTTTCCTTTTCGCAACCAAACAATGGAATGTAAATATTTTCACCTATTTTCCCTTTCTTATCCCATCCCATCCCAGCCTTTCCCATGCCACCAAAATCTTCTCTCAAACCAAACACTACCTAAAGAGTTTGGTATTGGGATCAATGAACCACTGATATCATATTGTGGTAATGAAGCAACAATTAACATAGCTCATAATCCAGTGCAACATAATAGGATAAAGCACATGGAGGTTGATTGCCATTTTATATGGGGGGAGAGAGCTGTTTGGGGAAGTGGGTCTTTCATACATCGAGACAGATCATAGGAAGCTAGTAGGCATTCTTTCATGAGGCTCTCGGCTCAAGCTTCAGTTAAACCTATGCAAGCTATGTAATCAGCTTGGGTTGGGGGGTATTGTATGGTTTGTATGTTTTCTGGTTTTAACAGTATTTGGGTTTAAGTTGGAGTCTTTTATCATTTGTCTTCTTATAGTATTCCTTGGGCTTGGTAAGTATATATTTTTCTGTTTTTGTTGTGGTTATGGAGGTTACATGACCAGGGATATACTGGTCTTTCTCTCTTCCTTTGATACATCTAAATAAATCAATTTTGTTAGACCAGAAAATCCACATAGGGTTAGTCAAGTGTTTTGATGTACTAGACTATCTTATGCCCTGCCTTTCGAGGTGGATAGCTGGAGCATTTGGCTCATTGACCAATGAATTTACTCTTCCAGAGCCATATATCCCTATGAAGACTTGTTTCAGCTCATTGGGGAGTCAGTGGGTAGGGTGATTCCCTATATCAAAGAATTGTGTAGCCCTTCTAGTAGGGTGTGCCTGAAGCTCTCAGGACACTTTTTCATCATGATTATCATCACCTAAGCCTTATCCTAACTATATGGGGTCGGCTACATGAATCCTGTTTTGCCATTCTGTTCTGTTTAGTGTCATTTCCATATCAGAATACTTTGTTTTTTGAAAAAAATTGTGGTAGAAGCAAAAAGAGTGAAAAGCACAAGAACCTTTTCCTAGCAAAAGGGAAGAAACAGGAGTTATCAAAAAAATTTGTGGAGTTGCCTACAACTATTCTTGGATAACTAGTTGGTATCTTACCATTATCTCTTTGTTATGTTTTGTTTCCTCTTGCACTTGACAATAGAACTGAGAAAGAAATAAAAACACTTTCTTTTATGAAATTACGTCTATAGATCATTAGTTTCTTGCAACTAACTATTCTGCATTGTCCTTGTGGTTATGCAAATGCAGACATTGGCTAATGGTGATATGTGGGCTCAAGCTGTTGAAAATGCCATAGGGAAGCTGCTAAATGCTTTTATTGTCACAGATCATAGAGATAATCTTCTTTTGAGAGAATGTGCAAGGGAGGCGAATTACAACCACCTTCAAATTATCATATATGATTTTGCTAGACCAAGGTAATGATGGGGTGTTGTTACTTAGATTTTATATAATCTAGTTTTCATTATTAAACTTATTATTAAGCCATCATTAACTTCTTTTGTAGGTTAAACATTCCTAGTCACATGCTTCCCCAGACAAAGCACCCAACTACTCTTTCCGTTTTACATTTTGATAATCCTACTGTAATGAACGTTCTAGTGGATATGGTAAACTTTAGCATAACTATTTATTTCTTGCTTTTCTTACTTTTTACCTTGTTTACCTTGTTACTTCTCATTTCAATCTGTGATTGATTCATTTCAATCTGTGTATGTATAGGTAAGATTAAAATCCCATGTCACTTCACTTGTCCGCTCTTCCATCCATGGCTTTTGAGAAAGAAGCTTCCCTTGCGGCTGTTCCATTTGATTCTCCAACCATCGGAGGGTGGAGGCTATTGGGTGTGAAGTAGGAGAGAAAAGGCTTTCGGTGCTTTAAGGGATTATTTCAGAGGAATCAAAACTATCTAGAATATGATTTTAGGGGTTGTATGAAGAACTTGGCATCTGGTTTTCTTAGTTGGAGTGAAATAGATGTCTTTGAGGCATGGGTTACAAGCTCCTCCGGAGATATTCTATGATGATGCTAAGGCTCAGAAGTATACTTCTTCATCTCAGATAATTGAAATTCAGCATGGCTGGAGATGATCGAAGATGCTCTGGGTTGTTTGGAGGTGACCAGAGATGTTAGGGAATAGATCTGCTCGAAAAAGCTTCCACTTGAGAGAGAGTGGAGGTCGTCCCCATTACTACCAAAGGCCTTTTCCCTAGAGAACAAGAAGAGCAGAGGGACTAAACGGTAAGAGGTACAATGGAGGGGAAATTCAGAGAGGGGAGTCCTTCACAAAGAAAGCAAAAGGGTTTGGATGGACAAAGGAGTGAGAAGCCAAGATTAAAGTGGGGAGAAAAAATTTCTTCGCGGAAGTCAGTGGTTCAGGGGAGGAGAAGAGAAGGAAGTTTCTAAAATCTTGCTTGGTTGGCTCGGTGGAGACCTTGTACTCAATCTCAAAGCTGCAACAGTGGGCGGTGAGAAAATGGAATGTAGCCTTCGGGGTGAGGGTTAGCAAACTGCAGGGATGAAGCTACCTTTTCATCTTGCCTTCTGAGGAGGAGGCGACGACGGTCTGGAATACAGCTGCAAGGAATATTGGAAGTTCCTTGATGCACTTGGTCCCTTGGGAAGTGTTTTCTGGGGGACTGGGTAAACCTCTTAAAGAGGGCGACAAATACTGGGGGAAGATCTTTGGGCTCCTGTTGCAACTTTGGAGTGAGACAGTGGTTATTTGGATAGGTGATTTATGCAGAGGGTTTGTGGAGAGGGATAACTCACAAGAGGTGAAAGAAAAGGCAGAATGGGTGAGGATTATGGTAAAATGGAAGGGGTATCCGTCGACAACAACAAATGTTGTGGAAGGAAATGAAATGGTGGTAGGAACATTGTGGCCGGAGGTACCACAAGAAAAATGTAAGAAAACGGAAGAAGCAAGGCAAGCAGTGTTAGCGGAGAGGCCCTGGATAAATTCCTTTCTCTTAGGGAATAATATCAAAGAAGAAATAAGAGCAAAGATGAATGGGAAGACAACCTACGGAGACAAAGGGGATAGACCTACCGACGCCGGAGAAGGAGAGGCTAGGGGGACAAGGACAACTATGGTTGTGGGACGCGTGGCGGATTCTGTAGACATTGTAAGCACTGCCACCGATCGGATGGGAGGTAAAGCTTATAGGGGTATTCAGCCAGAGGGAGTGGGCGGCAAATTGTCAGAGGATGGGCAGGGGGTTTGCTTTAACCTTCTAGAAGATTCAAATTTTGAAAGGTTGTGTGAAAAAGTAGTGGAGGGATGCTGTTAGATGCTAGAAGGCAGATGGGGTGATCTAGGCCATCGAAGAGGGAGGAGTAGATCGAGAAGACACGATGGAAGAAGGCGATCTAGGTCTTTCATGTCCCCACTTGATTTTTAGAATAGTAGTGGGAAAACGCTGATAGGAGACTGAACCCACCTACGAACTTTGGTGAGGAGGTATCGTGGGGGACCAAGAAGGGGGCCAACTGTGGGAGAACTAGTCAACGGCTCGGTCTGGTTGGACTAGTGTCTAGCAAAGGTTGCTCTTGTGAAAAGGAAATGAGGGAGGACCGAAGGGAAAATAGAAGAGAAGAAGATAGGGGAGCTATGGCAGAAAGTAGTCTCAGACAAGAGAGTTTAGAGGAGATGTTGGCGGGGGAAGGAGAAGAAGAAAGAGGGGACGATAGAGTGCAGGATGAAACAAGGGGCACGGGAAAAGAAGTTACTGATAGAGGGGGAGATTTAGTCACGGTAGCAGAGAATAATGCTATGGTTGATGAAGAAGAGGTGCAACCGCTTGCAGTGGTAATGGCGGAGGAGAGGGTGGAATGGATAGACAACAAGCAGAGGGATCTTCAATCGACATTAGAAGAGGGAGTGGAAGTCTCAAGTTGGGGCTTTTTCAAAGCTCCTAGGCATAGGAAATTTTCTAGGGGTGTCAATGAAGGGACTGGAAGGAGTGACAAAGAAGTTCCTGGAAGAAATTGAAAGAAAGTTTTAGAAGAGAAAGGAAAAAGATGGAGAAGAATGGAGAAAGAACTTAGACTGGAAGTGTGAGTAGAGGGCAGCAATTGGGAAAGGGGTGGTGAAAAAGTGGAAGGGTGTGGAGAGGGTTAATTGTTAAGTTAGTGTACAAATGGAGTTGCTCAAGTTAGTGTCGTGCAATATAAGGGGGTTGAATTCACGCTGTAGGAGGGTGGTTGCAAATGCTTATTTAAAGAAATGGAATCCAGATATTCTGTGTTTGCAGGAAATGAAGATGGAAAAAATGAATCAGGCAGTGGTGAGAAGCTTATGGGGGGAACGAATGGGGGGGTCTTGGTGGTGTGGGACACTAAGTTGGTATCAATGAAGGATAAAATTCTAGGGTAGTTCTCGATCTCTTTACTTCTCTAGTCACGAGAAAGAGATTGGGAATGGGTCTTGACTGTGGTTTATGGTCCAAATGAGGAGGGTTTGAGACGTTTGTTCTGGGAAGAATTGGATGAGATTAGGTGAAAATGGAGTCATCCTTGGATTATAGGTGGGGATTTTAATTCAATCAGGTTTTCTTATGAGAAGAAGGGTCAAAGGGAGAATAGGAGGGGAATGAGGGGTTTTGTAGAATTCATGAGGAGATGGGAGTTGATAGACTTACCTTTGTTGGGGGGTGGGGGGAATATATATGGACAAACAACCAAGATGAAGCAACTTTGGTCAAATTAGACAGGTTTGTAGTATCAACAAAGTGGGAGGATTTATTCCCAAATCTGACCTTGGAAGCCCCAGTAACGTTTGACTGTGGTGGTATCAGGGGAGGTCACTTATCTTTCAGATTTGAGCATTCATGGTTTGAGGAACCAGGCTTTCTGGATTTGATAGCTGAGTGATGGGCTGGGTTTTACTTTGAAGGCACGACAAGTCACATTTTCAGCAAAAAATTAAAGGTGTTAAAACAGAAGATTACAAAGTGGAGCAGAGAGATTTTCCAAGAAAGTGAGCATAAAAAGAATAATTTTCTGGAGGTAATTGCTGAAATTGATAGGAAAGAGGAAAATGGAAATATTCGCAAAGAGGAAAGAGTAAGAAGGGACATGGAAAGAAGGGAGTATGACAAGCTAGCCTATAAAGAGGAAATTAAGTGGAGGCAGAGATCAAGATGTTTATGGCTTCGAGAGGGGGACAGTAACACAAAGTTCTTCCACAAAATGGCTAGTGCAAGAAGGAGAGAGAACAAAATAAAAAAAAAACTAGAAGTGCAGGGAGTGGATATAGAGGAGGAAAGGCAGATTAAATCCCACATAGTAAAGTTCTACCAAAGCCTGTACAAAGAAAATTGGAAGCGTAGACCTCTGTTAGAAGGTTTACAGTTTGAATCCCTTTCAACCGAGCAATCTAGTGATCTGGAGAAGCCATTTACAGAGGAAGAAGTGTGGGAAGTGGTAAAAGGGTTTGAGGGTGATAAGTCACCGGGTCCGGATGGGTTTACAATGTTGTTTTGCAAGAAATGTCGGGAAATTGTGAAGATGGATGTGATGAATGTTTTAAAAGAATTTCATGAAGGGGATACTTTAGAAAGAAGCCTAAACCACACTTTCATCACCTTAGTCCCAAAAAAGAAGGGGGCAGTGAAGTTGGCTGATTTTTGACCAATTAGCCTAATTAGTAGCATGTACAAGATGTTAGCTGAAGTATTAGCTAATAGAATGGCTAAGGTGATGTTAAATCTGATTGCAGAATCTCAAGGGGCATTTATAGGGGACTGGCTGCTAGTGGATGGGGTTCTGATTGCAAATGAGTTAACAGATTCAAGAAGGAAAAGTGAAAGAGTGGGTCTGCTGTGCAAGGTGGATATGGAGAAGGCTTATGATCAGATGAACTGGAACTTTCTTGTCTATATGCTGAAAAGGTTTAATTTCGGGAAAAGGTGGAGAAATTGGATAAAAGTATCCATATCTTCTCCATCTTTCTCAGTTTTGTTAAACGGCAGTGTGTGTGGAATGTTTAGGAGTTCTAGGGGTCTGAGACAATCGGACCCTCTCTCTCCCCTTTTGTTCATCTGTGTGACGGAAGCCTTGCTCAAAATGGTAGAAAGAGCCCGGTTGGGAGGTCTGTTGGAAGGTTTTAAAGTAGGCAGTGGGGAGGTGGAGATAGCTCTCCTTCAATTTGCAGATGACACCTTATTTTTCTGTGATGCTTCCTGGGAGCAGCTCTGGAATGTGAAGGCTATTTTGAGATGGTTTGCGGTGGTGTCAGGATTACATGTAAACATCTTGAGAAGTGAAGTAATGGCTGTGGGGGAGGTGTTAAATATGGAAGAATGGGCAGATGATTGGGGATGCAAGGTCGGCAAGCTTCCTGGTAAATACTGGGGCATACCTTTGGGAGAAAGTTGTAAATCCAAATCTATATGGGAACCGATTCTGGAGAAGGTGGACAGGAGACTAGCCTCTTGGAAGACAGAATATTTATCAAAAGGTGGCAAAGTAACCTTAATTAAAAGTTTGTTGGCCTCCCTCCCTGTCTTTTACTTATCTTTATTCCCTATTCCAGCTAAATGGGCTGCAGCTTTAGAAAAAAAAAGATGAGGGACTTTTTGTGGAGGGGTTGGAGGGAGGAATCAAAATGCCACCTGGTGAATTGGAAGAAAATTTGCTGTTCCAAGGCAAATGGTGGCCTAGGGATTAGATCAGTAACAGAGGTAAACAAAGCTCTGCTTGGAAAATGGCTATGGAGGTTTAATGAACAGACAGAAAATTTGTGGAGAAGGCTGATAGGTGCTGCCAAATATGGGATGAGTACCAGAGGTTGGGAAACAGAGGAAATAGCTTCCCCATACGGTTGCTCAAACTGTAAGGCAATTCAAAAAATACAGCCCCAGTTTCTGAAGGGTATTAAATACAAAGTGGGAAATGGTAGAAAGGTCTAATTTTGGAAGGATGACTGGTGTAAAGAAGGCCCCCTAATGATTGCATTTCCAGATCTGTTTGAAATTTCCACAAACAAAAATGCAACAGTTGCTGACTGCTTGGA
Source organism: Nelumbo nucifera (assembly GCF_055504915.1). Classification (NCBI taxonomy): domain Eukaryota; kingdom Viridiplantae; phylum Streptophyta; class Magnoliopsida; order Proteales; family Nelumbonaceae; genus Nelumbo; species Nelumbo nucifera. The sequence continues at coordinate 28,710,645 of NC_142654.1, forward strand.
AAGACAGAATGGGCAATGCACTTGGAACCCCCTGTTCAGGAGAAATTTAAATGATTGGGAGGTGGCATCCCTAATCAGATTACTCCAGCTGCTGTATGACTCAATCATACCAGGAATATGGGAAGATAAAAGACTGTGGAGCTTTGAGAAATCAGGGGTATTCTCTGTGAACTCTTTCTTTAAAGTTGTTTCAGAGGAGGAAGACATCTCTTTTCCAAGTCAAAAAAGATGATTATAGCTGTTCCTTCAATGATAGCATTTTTTGTTTGGTCAGCAGTACTGGACAAGATCCTAACCAAGGAGAACTTGGCCAAAAGAGGGGTAGAAGTGGCTGACTTGGCTTGTCCCCTATGTAGTGGGAATGTGGAATCCTCAAGTCATTTACTGTTACACTGTGATTTTACACACTGGGTTTGGTTGTGAGTGGTGGATTTATTTGAGGCTAAGCTGTGCTTTCCAGCAGATGTAAAGGGGCTCATAGAAGCTTGATGGCATCTTAGTAAGGCTGGAAAGATGGCATGGAGTATCATCCCCGCTGCTGTTATGTGGATGGTGTGGAGTCAAAGAACTGACAGAATATTTGAAGGAACTCAGAACTCAAAAGAAGATGTACCGAGAAAAAATCTGGGGATGATCCATTCGTGGCTGGCAATACACCCAATGTTTAAAGGCAGACATCCAAGTGTATTTTTTGACTTCAATTTTCTGTTTGTAAGGAACGGATAGTTTTTTGTTTTTGTTTGGAGGGATTAAGGCTGTATCAGGATGAGATGGTGTTTTGTATATCCTCTGTGACAGGGTTTTTTTTTTTTTTCCTTTTGTAGTGGATCTTTTTTATGAAAGCACTTTACAGTTCTGAAAAAAACTTTTTCAGTTATGTTGCATAAATAATTTCTCATGATAATCTTCTCATACAATGCATCTTACCTCTCTTAAGATAATAATTTAGTTTTATATATCATCAGTGAATGCTCATTTTTTTTGGTTATAACATTTTCTTTCTTCTTTCTTCTTCTTTATTAAACATGATCTAGATAGGTAGATCTTTTGTGAACATTTTTTAAATATCTTTGATTGGAAAAATCCTTTCAACTATATCTAATACCATTGCTTTGTTTCTAGGGTAATGCTGAGAGGCAAGTACTTGTGAAAGATTACGAAGTGGGAAAAACTGTTGCATTTGACCAAAGGATTCCAAACCTTAAGGATGTTTACACAATAGAGGGATATAGAATGTAAGATTGGAAATTGAATTTTATTTCTTTCATCTATGCGTATACTGTTATTTAATTTTTGACTATTTCTATTTTAGATCTTCATAGTTTGTGTTGCATCAGAGCAAATATGTGTAAATTCATATTAATCAATTTATGTCAATTTAACAGTATAAGCATATTAACCAAAGTAATTACAATTCTTAGGGCCTATTCTTTTGTACGGAAGTTTGACATATGTAACTGTAATTGTTAAGATGTGTCGAATAGGGGTAGTTTAGTCTTCTTCTGTTTATTAAGTAACTTGCTTATGTGGCTGTGTTATTAGAGTTACTCTGCCCCACACTTAAGTAAGGGCATTTCTGTCTTTGTAAACATGATTAGAAGCTAATATAGATTAAGGGGGTCGACTGAATGGGTTAACCATCAGATTTTCGACTGACCCCTCTTCTTCTCTTCCTCTTCTTCTTCTTCTTCTTCTTCTTCTTCTTCTTCTTGTGTCTTTGGTTGTGTGTGCTTTGTTCATAATCTGAGTCCTGGAATAGACAAGCTAGATGCACGCTCAATTAAATGTGTCTTCCTTGGCTACTCTCAGACTCAAAAAGGGTACAAGTGTTATAATCCCATTTCCCGAAAGTGCTATGTCTGCCTTGATGTCACCTTTTTTGAGTCTGTTCCCTTCTTCTCCCGTCCTGAAGCACCCTTGTCCTCACCCTTACCTCCTCTTCCTCTTCCTGTCAGTGATTCAGTTCCAGAGGCTGTTGTTGGAGTAGACTCATCTCCTCATCCAGTGCAAGTCACCACTGAACGACCACCGATCCGACAAGTGTATACACGTCGAACGACACCGGCCCCTCCTCCTACTTCTACCTCGTCTGCGGATCCTCTCATGGCTCCTATTGCTGAACCTTCAGATCTTGACCTACCCATTGCCTTACGGAAAGGTAAACGTAGTTCTACACTCCATCCCATTTCCAATTTTGTTTTATTATCTCGTCTTTCTACCTCACATCGCCAGTTTGTTTCACTTTTGTCTTCTATTTCCATACCTAACAATGTTCAAGAAGCTCTTAGTTCACCTGGATGGCGGCGGGCAATGGAGGAGGAACTTTCTGCTCTTCAACATACTCAAACGTGGGAACTCACTACTCTCCCACTTGGGAAGCATGCTGTGGGCTGTAAATGGGTGTATACTGTGAAATACTTGCCATATGGTAGTGTGGAGCGTCTGAAGGCCAGACTTGTTGCTAAAGGTTACTCACAGTCGTATGGTGTGGACTATATGGAGACATTCTCTCCGGTGGCTAAAATTGGTTCCGTTCGTGTTCTAATTTCTTTGGCAGTTATGTATGATTGGCCTCTCCTTCAACTTGACATAAAGAATGCCTTCCTTCATGGTGATCTAGAGGAGGAGGTATATATGGAGCAACCACCTGGGTTTGTTGCTCAGGGGGAGGGTGGTAAGGTGTGCAAGCTGAAGAAAGCAATTTATGGGTTGAAGCAATCTCCATGTGCTTGGTTTGGGAAGTTCAGTGAAGTGGTGAAGAGTTTTGGAATGAAGCAATGCCAGGTTGATTTCAGCTATGACTCAGAAGCTGGGAAGATTTTATTAGTGGTCTATGTGGATGATATTGTCATCACTGGTAGTGATAAATTGGGGATTGGCAAAGTAAAGGCATTTCTGCAAAATCATTTTCAAACAAAGGACCTTGGAACATTAAAGTATTTCTTGGGAATTGAGGTTGCCAGGTCAAAACAAGGTGTGAATCTGTGTCAAAGGAAATATGTCCTTGATCTATTGGAAGAAACAGGACTGTTAGGTGCAAAACCGGCTGAGACCCCTATGGAACCAAATGTTAAGTTGAACAGTGATACAGGAGAAGTATTTGAAGATCCTGGAAGGTATAGACGACTAGTGGGAAAGCTGAACTATCTGACTATCACGAGACCCGACATCTCCTTTGCAGTCAGTGTGGTGAGCCAATTCATGCAGAACCCTCGTATACCTCACTGGGATGCAGTCCTTAGAATTGTGAGGTATCTGAAAGGAGCTCCAGGCCGTGGGCTATTGTATAAACCAGGAGGAAAACTTGAAGTAGTTGGGTATACAGATGCAGACTGGGCAGGCTCAGTGAGTGACAGAAGATCTACTACAGGCTATTGCACATTTCTGGGAGGAAACCTTGTGACATGGAAGAGTAAAAAGCAGACGGTTGTAACCAGAAGCAGTGCTGAAGCCGAATATAGGGCCATGGCTCACACTACCTGTGAATTAGTGTGGCTGAGGAATCTTCTACAAGAAATTGGGTTTCACATGGATAAACCTATGAAATTGTACTGTGACAACCAAGCTGCACTCCATATCTCTTCCAATCCTGTCTTTCATGAGAGAACAAAGCACATAGAGGTTGATTGCCACTTTGTGAGAGAGAAGGTTCTTGCCGGAGAGATAAATACAGAACATGTGAGCTCCAATGACCAGTGGGCAGACTTGTTTACAAAAGCTCTAAGCTCAGGGAAAGTGAACTATCTATG